>NW_025371652.1:3660-4791 GCF_016433145.1 Gracilinanus agilis | reverse complement strand
ACTTGAATATAAAGAGGGAAACTATAAATAAGTTAAGTGAACACAGAATAGTATACTTGTCAGATCTCTGGGAAAGGAAAGACTTTAAAACCAAGCAAGAGTTAGAGAAAATTACAAAATGTAAATTTAATGGTTTTGATTATATTAAGCTAAAAAGCTTTTGTGCAAACAAAAACAATGTAGTCAAAATCAGAAGGGAAACAACAAATTGGGAAAAAATCTTTATAACGAAAAACTCTGGCAGGGGTCTAATCACTCAAATATACAAGGAGTTAAAGCAAATGTATAAAAAATCAAGCCATTCCCCAATTGATAAATGGGCAAGAGACATGAATAGGCAATTTTCAGGTAAAGAAATCAAAAGTATCAATAAGCACATGAGAAAGTGTTCTAAATCTCTAATAATTAGAGAAATGCAAATCAAAACAACTCTGAGGTATCACCTCACACCTAGCAGATTGGCTAAAATGAAAGAAGGGGAGAGTAATGAATGCTGGAGGGGATGTGGCAAAATCGGGACATTGATGCATTGCTGGTGGAGTTGTGAACTGATCCAGCCATTCTGGCTGGCAATTTGGAACTATGCCCAAAGGGCTATAAAAGTCTGCCTGCCCTTTGATCCAGCCATACCATTGCTGGGTTTGTTCCCCAAACAGATCATAGATAAACAAACTTGTATGAAAATATTTATAGCTGCGCTTTTTGTGGTGGCAAAAAACTGGAAAATGAGGGGATGTCCTTCAATTGGGGAATGGCTGAACAAATTGTGGTATATGCTGGTGATGGAATACTATTGTGCTAAAAGGAATAATAAACTGGAGGAATTCCATGCAAATTGGAGAGACCTCCAGGAAGTGATGCAGAGCGAAAGGAGCAGAACCAGAAGAACATTGTACACAGAGACTGATATACTATGGTAAAATCAAATGTAATGGGCTCCTATACCAGCAGCACTGCAATGACACAAGACAGCTCTGAGGGATTTATGGTAAAGATGCTACCCACATTCAGAGGAAGGACTGCAGGAGAGGAAACATATAAGATAAACAATTGCTTGAATGCATGGACTGAGGCGGACATGAATGGGAAATAGACCCTGAACAAGGACACTTGTTACAACCAGTAGAAATG
>NW_025371652.1:0-3565 GCF_016433145.1 Gracilinanus agilis | reverse complement strand
GCCATGGGTGGGGGGAGAGTGGGGGGGGTGAAGGGGAAAGTAGGGGCATAAAATATGTAAACAGATTAAAAATGAATATTAATAAAAAAAACATAAGAAGAAAGAAGTCTTGGGACAGGAGAAGAACAAAAAAGTAGACCAACAAATAAGGGTAACTTACAAATATGAAGGTCCAACTCCCTTTATATTGGCAGTGTGGCATAATACAAAAAATAACTAGTTTCAAGATTTCAGTTAAAATCTCACCCCAATACTTATTATTCTGTGGCTATGGTTTCTCTTACAAAAATGAACAATATGGAAATATCTTTTTGCATGATAATACATGTATAAGCCAGATCTAATTGCTTGCCAGTCCTAGGAGGGAAAAGGGAAGGGAGGGAGGGAGACAATTTGGATCATATAACTTTGGAAAACTTATGTGAAAATTTATCACGTAATTGGTAAACTAAAATAAAAATTAAAATGTTTCCTTAAAGAAATCAAAAGTATCAATAAGCACATGAGAAAGTGTTCTAAATCTCTAATAATTGGAGAAATGCAAATCAAAACAACTCTGAGGTATCACCTCACACCTAGCAGATTGGATAAAATGAAAGAAGGGGAGAGTAATGAATGCTGGAGGGGATGTGGCAAAACTGGGACATTAATGCATTGCTGGTGGAGCTGTGAAATGATACAACCATTCTGGCTGGCAATTTGGAACTATGCTCAAAGAGCGATAAAAGATTGCCTACCCTTTGATCCAGCCATACCATTGTTGGGTTTGTACCCCAAAGAGATCATAGATAAACAGACTTGTACAAAAATATTTATAGCTGTGCTTTTTGTGGTGGCAACAAACTGGAAAAGGAGGGTATGTCCTTTAATTGGGGAATGGCTGAACAAACTGTGGTATATGCTGGTGATGGAATACTATTGTGCTCAAAGGAATAATAAACTGGAGGAATTCCATGTGAACTGGAAAGACCTCCAGGAATTGATGTAGAGTGAAAGGATATACTGTGGTAAAATCGAATGTAATGGGCTTCTGTACTAGCAGCAATGCAATGACAGAGGACAGCTCTGAGGGATTTATGGTAAAGAATGCTACCCACATTCAGAGGAAGATCTCCAGGAGAGGAAACATAGAAGATAAACAATTGCTTGAATGCATGGGCTGAGGAAGACATGATTGGGGATGTGGACTCAAAACTACCACACCAATGCAACTAACAACAATTTGGAAATAGGTCTTGATCAATGACACATGTTAAAACCAGTGAAAATGTGCATTGGCCATGGGTGGGCGGAGAGCGGGGGGTGAAGGGGAAAGTAGGGGCATAAAGTATGTAAACAGGTTAAAAATGAATATTAATAAATGTTAAAAAAAATGCTTCCTTAAAAAAAATGTTCTGAACAGAGGTATTCTGGTAAACATTTAAGAACAACCTCTCTGGCTAAAAAAAAAAAAAAAAATGTACAGTGGCAGCCATGTGGCTCAGTGGATTGAGAGCCAGGCCTAGAGACAAGAGGTCTCGGGTTCAAATCTGGACTTAGACACTTCCTAGCTGTGTGACCCTGGGCAAGTCACTTAACCATCCCTTGTCTAGCCTTGCCACTCTTCTGCCTTGGAACCAATACATAATATTGACGCTAAGACAGAAAGTAAGGGTTGTTTTTTTTTCATGTACACATGATATTCTTTTAAGTTTAATCTGCATTATTAAAATTTTCTCCACTACTTTCTTGAATCTTCACAATCAGCAAAACAATAGTGTCCTGGCTTGTGGCATTTGCTGACTTCTGGGTTTAAATAAAAGCTCACATTGAAAGTTTAACAATAGCCTATATGATCTGGCGCTTGCACAACCCTGGACCTAGCCCAAATTCAGAGCCAATAGGGCAACAGCTCTTTGGTTTATAAACAGAAGAAAAAAGGAAGTCATGGGTTGCTGGTCTAGGCTGAGAAGGAGAGGCCACTTGGAGTCTCACCCAATCTCATCTTTAGTATTGTTCACAAAACAGACCTTCAGGAAAGCATTTTTCCATATTAGAAATAATGATGAAAATATGTTAATAGCTGTCAACTGTAAACTAGTTTAAAAATCTTTTCATAATCATCATCTCCCTTCATCCTTACAACAATCTTCTGAGGCAAATGATACAACCATTCTTATAACTATTTTCTTTTTGAGGAACCCAAGACTCAAGAAAGTAAAGGAACTTGCCCAAGATTACACAACAAGTCTGCGGCAGAGTTGGAATGGAACCCAATTCTCCTGATACCAGTTCCAAGACCTTTCCATTACACATTGGCTGCCCCTCAAGGCAGCATAATATTCATCTTTATTACTGCTATTAGGTTGATTTCAGGTTTGAGTCATGTGAATTGTCATCTCTGTGATTCACTGAATGTCAATGATTACCTTCTTCCCTCTTTGGGAATATAATTTGAGGTTGGTTTGGGAAGAGAGATTTATTGTGTCCAAATAGACCGTAAAGGAGAATGATATTGAAAGAGGTCAAGGAACGTTTGGGGAAATTGAGTGTATGCTCATCTAAAAAATACTAGATGATTTCAGCGTCCTGGGGATGGAAAAGAGTGAAACCTCCCCAAAAAGCGCAAAAAAACAAAAGAATCCTTGCATAAATCCCCACATGGGTCCAGTACAAAGAATAACTCAGCCCATCATTGCAGACACAATAGAAAGTGATTCGCAGCCTACAGCCTGGTCCATGCAGATAACTCTTCTCCATAATGGTGAAGAAGGCAACTGTTTAGCCAGCTGAAAGAAAGAGGAGGAAAAAAAAGTGATAATATACTATAAGGCAGGCTTTCATTTTGTGAAGATGTACTAAATTGCAGGCTATTGAGCAGCACACTTGTTTCTAAATCTCCAGGCCTATAGATAGGGATGAAAATGTCTTTGATGCTCCAGAGACCTCTCGGCCTGATGGTTGCTGACTGCTGCCAACAAGACTGCCATTTCTTGGAAGTACTCTGTCTTACAGAGGCTCCTTCTTCCCTGGACCTCACTAAACATACAAGCAGACAGAGTTGTTGACAAGCTTTTGATGGCCAGACATTCAGGTGGGAGGGGGAAGGTGGAGGGGTCAGGAACCCCCTGACCTTTGGCTCAGGCTGAATTAACACGATTTGGATGATACAATTAATCACAGAAGAAGGCAGCAGGCTCTGGAGCCCAGGTCTCCCAGACAAGCCTGCTGCTTCTCTTTGCTGTGTGAGTGCCTATTTTGAGATTCATTGGGCTTTTTATCTTGAACTCCCAGTTGTGTGACCCTTCTGCTCACTTCTGTGATGAGCATACCCAGAGCCAATTATTTCCCCTGGAAGGTCAGGCTCTTAACAGAGGTACGCAGGGATATTTGAAAATCATTCATCATCAAGCATTATAGGGAGAGAGACAGAGACAGAGAGACAGAGAGAGACAGAGAGAGACAGAGAAACAGAGAGAGACAGACAGACAGAGACAGAGAGGGAGACAGAGAAAGACAAAGAGAGACAGAGACAGAGACAGACAGAGACAGAGAGGGAGAGAAGGAGAGAGAGAGAGAGAGAGAG
>NW_025371651.1:0-4457 GCF_016433145.1 Gracilinanus agilis | reverse complement strand
CCCTTCTAGTTCTAAGCTATATATATATATTTTTTTTTTTGATTTTTAAAACATTTTTTAATGAGAGAAATTGATTTTCCCTTTTTATCATCTTGTACTGGAAGTACATATATAATCATTATTTATCCTTTTTCTAATTCTACAGCAAATACCTGAGCCTATAGGACTGTGATTTAAATGCCTCTCTGATTCCAGAAGGGAACATGAAAGCCATTAATAGTGCTAAAGAAAGCACATGGTCAGAGACTTGACTGACTAAGAACTGCAAAATAGCAGTTCTATGCCAATACATTAGGGCTTGAAATTGGGTTTGAGTCCTGGAGTCCCAGTCTTTTCTAAAACTTTAGAGGACGTGGGTCCCCTCGACTTAGATTCCTAGAAAGCACCTAAGATTGGTTATTATTTGGCTCACTTCCCTAAAAAGCTGATGATAAGTCAGATCAGAGAGAGACATTTTCCTTAAGTCCTGGCCCTGGATGGGTAATTGCACACTGCGGAATTCACTTTAATTAGACCTTCATTCAAAGGTCTAAGTTTATTTTCCCTAGATTTTTGCACATTTCATTCACAAGTTAATTTTTTTTCTCCTTTTTCCTTGAATTTTATTCTTTGTATTTTGCCATCCTTAGCTGACCTGAGGTACCCTTTTTTAGAAAAAAGGTGTGTTTAAGATTTACCTCACGGGGATATCTGTTAAGTTTTTTAAAATTCGATAATGTAAAAATATATGTATATTTATTTAACTCTTTTAGGAGTAATTTCACGGGGAATTATATAAAATCTTAGAAGAAAATGTATGTTTTGTAATCTATAATGTAAAGTTTAAATTCTTTTGAGAATAATTTCAGGATAAGGATCTTGCCATCTCCCCAAAATCCAGACAACGAACTTGTTTGGTGAAGACACCATGAAGATGTCTGAAAAGCCTTCACTGTACCATGAAGACCAAACTTTGAACTTTGGGGTGCAGTTGATTGAACTATGGGGAGTTGAAATTGAGTTGTATGTATTGTTTTAAATTGTACACTGTTGTGCCAGTGGGGGACAGCCCCCCAAATTGGTTTTTTGTCAATGTGTCTAATTTTAACCATTTGTTCATCTATTTCTTTTATCCCCAAAATTCCTGAAAAATTTAGAAGTTGTCTATTTTTACAGGTCCAGCGAAGAAAAAAGGACTAACCTTTTTTTTTTGCCGGACCTCACGGGGAATTGTAAAAAGTGAAATTTGGAAAATGTATCAAACTACATTTCCCGTGATCCAACATGGTCCAACTGATTTCCGTCTCCGACGTCTTGACGCAGGGGAGAGCTTAAATCTTGTGGGTTAGGAGGGAGTGGCCTCTTTGGCAAGTAGGAGCTTGGCTAGGAGGCAGTAATGGAGGCGGCGGCAGTTTTGAATGCTTACAAGCGCGTGGTCTAATGATTTTATCTATCAGCATGGCTTTAATTAAAATACTAATATATATTATTATAGCAGCCTTTATCATTTTTCATATTTATAATTCTCTATCTCTCTCCATGGGTTTCTTCTGTGTCTCACAGTACCGATGTCTCCCTCTATCTGTATGTTTCTGTCTATCTGTATGCTTCTGCCTAAAAAAAAAAAAAAATCAGTCCTCCTCCTCCTCCTCCTCCTCCTCCTCCTCCTCCTCCTCCTCTTCCTCCTCCTCCTCCCTCCACTTCCCAAGGCTACATAACTAGCTAGTAAGTAGCCAGAGTGAGGATTTGATATAAATAAGAAGCTATCACTACGGCACTCCAGTGGCAGAGGCAATTTTGTGACAAAGAATTAGAGTTTAACTGGGAACGAGTACACATGTATGTATGTATGTATGTATGTACGTATGTATGTACGTATATCTCCAGGTCCCGAGGGACTTCAGCAATGGTCTAATCTAGCTCCGACTCCCTTTCAGAACACGAGGTTGCCATCAGAGCTCTTGTTAGAAAACCTCCGAGCGAAGCGAACCTGCCATCTTCTGAGGCAGCTCATTGCACCTGCGGAGGGCTTCCCTCCTAAGGGATATTTCCTTACCCCAAGGCTAAGTGCCACTTGCGCTCATTGCTCCTAATGCTGACCTTTGGGCCAAGAATAAGGCTATTCCTTTTTCTGCGTGGCAGTCCTTCCCTTCAGATACTTGAGAAGAGCTCATGGTTACCGCCCCCCCCCTCCCCCTGCCCAAGTCTTCTCTTCTCCAGGATAAATGGCCCCAGATTTGCAACTGACCCTCCTTTAGTGGGATTGCAGGAGCTTAGAGCACCTCCGTGGCCAGCTTCTGGCTCTTGTTCAAGTTTAGTGAAGTCGTCTGACTAGTGAATTTCAGCTCACTCCATTGAAGTTAAAGAGAACCGGGAAAAGAGTTCCTGGGGGTGGGTAGGGAGATTTCTTACACATGCGCAATACAGCCCCAAGTCTACAGGCTGGTGTCCTTACCTAAGCAATTCACTTAAGTATCTGAAATGAAACATACCGATGTTGTCCTGTTCTAAGCCTCCTCCCAGCTCAGACACTCCCTCTTCCAAGGTCCCTCCTAGCTCTGATATTCCCTGTTCTAAGTTCCCTCCCAGCTCTGACATCCCTTGTTCTAAGCTCCCTCCCAGCTCTGACATCCCTTGTTCTAAGCTCCCTCCCAGCTCTGACATTCCGAGTTCCAAGGTGTCTCTCATCTCTGACATTCTTGTCTGGGCTATTCTGTGTTCTCAGGTTTCTTTCATTCAGTATTAACCCCGGAGTCCAGGGGCTTTTATCTCTGCGTTCTCTTCTAGCTCTGAAGTCAATGGTCCCATGACTCTGTGCTATTAATCTGAGGAACAACTCTTTCCCCGAACATAATTCAAAAGTAAAATGCCTCCCTCGGCGACAGCTACAGAGACTTAATTAAGAGAGTACCAGAGAGTGAAGTTTTAGTAGTCTAAGGTTAAACAGTGTCCTTTCTACTGCACAGTAAAGAAGGTTAGGGTTTAATGGTGGGGCCGCTGTTTCTTGGTAATGAAATTTCCTTTGGCTTATGTGGGAGCTCAGAGAAAGGCAGGATGGGCTGCTTGGTGAGGGAGGCGAAAATTTCATTATATTATGAAAAGCAGCCACGAGCCATTCCTTTGGGGCTCACTCACCAGTCTGTCTGTCACTTCTATTCTTTGGAGAGTAGCTAAGTATAAACTGCCCAATATTTTCTAATTTAAGGAAGCCGGCACCCAAGAAGGAGAACGTCCAGGCTGAAAGGTTTAGAGGCACACACGTCCCTAGTGGGGAAAGGGTGAAGTACAGTTTGCCTTGCTGTCCATTTCAGCATTGAAAGCATTTGAAAAAGTTGATCCCGCAGTTACAGGGTAAGGAATTTGTGAAGGGGATCCATTCAGGGGTGTTGGAGGGCCATTTGATAGACTTATACCTCACATCCTGTGAATTTATACCTGTGGGAGCATCTCTGAATAATGCAAATTGCAAGCTGGCCATAATTTATGATCCTCCGAGATTGCCTGAAGATTAGAGAGATTCGATGACCTGCCCCATTGTCCCCCATGTCCCCCACGTGAGAGGTGCATCCAGAACCCAGGCCTTCCTGATTCCAAGGATAGCAATCCACCGATAATGCCACACTCCCTCAGGTGAGATGTTTACTAGCCCTGTGATTTCATGGGCTTAGAAAGTTCTCAGGGAAGAACTAGGCAGACTAGCATATCCGATGCCTTTTTGAAATGAGGGGGCACTTAATCTGAGCTGCCAGAGGAACTAGGACTTCCCTTTCCAAAGGCAGAGGGCAGGAAGGAGAGTATTCCTGGCAAGAGGGACAGGGGGCTTCTGTACAAATGTCATATACAGGGGAGCAGCAACTGGCCAAGTTTGACTAGGATGGAGGAGTTATGAAGGAGAAGGATGATGTATTAGCAGGCTGGAAAGATGAGTGGGAGCTATATTGTGAAGGGAAAGAAATGCCAAACAGCAGCTGGATGTGTGTTTTATCCCAGAGATGATGGGATTATTTTTATTCATATGCATATATGTATATATATATGTGTGTGTATGTATATGTATATATGACTATAGTATATCTATAATATAACATAGTTATATAGTGCATATCTATACTATATGTAATATGTAATATATGTTTATGGGTGTGTGTGTGTGTGTGTGTGTGTGTGTTTGTGTTTGCTCATTTCCAGCTAATCAGTCTGGACCACACCACACACACACATGTTTTCTTTATGTTATCTTCTCTGGTTAGACTGGATGCTACTTGACAATGAGGATTCTCTTGTTTTCTTGTATTTGTATACCCAATCCTTCTCATAAGTTCCTGGTACATAGTAAACACTTAAGTACTCTGTGTTTCTACATAATCATCGCTCTCTCTCTGTCTCTTCTTTCTCTCTCTCCTCTGTCTCTGTTTCTCTCTCTCTCTCTCTCTTCTCTTCTCTTCTCTTCTCTTCTCTTCTCTTCTCTTCTCTTCTCT
>NW_025371650.1:0-2079 GCF_016433145.1 Gracilinanus agilis | reverse complement strand
ACAGAGCTCAGAGAACAGATAGAATGTATAGATGTATAGATTAGAATACATACACTAGAACCCTGATCAAAATGCATAGATAAAAAGATAGATGAATAGAAGTTAGAATACATTGAAGAGATCAGATAGAATATGTAGATACAAAAGAGATGAATAGCTAGGAGAAATTAGAAGAGAATGAAGAGATAGAGCACATTAGAAAGGAAGGATAGATAGAACACAGAACAGATAGATATAGAACCCACAGAATAGATGGAAAAGATAGAGCTCATAGAACTATATATATACTAAAGATAGATGCTAAAACACAGATGGAAGAGAGCTCACAGAAAAGACAAAATAGATAACACACAGAGTAGAAAGAACCCATTAATGAGATAGAACACAGATACAAAAGATAGATGAACAGTTATAGAGAATGGTGGAAGAAGTAGAGCACATAGAGTAGATAGAACATGTAGAATGGTTAGAACAGTGAAATCAGATAGAAATATAGATCGTAAAGACAGATGGATATACTAGGAAGAACCCATAGAAGAGATAGAACACAGCGATAGAAGAGAGTGAACTTACAGAATTAGATAACAATAGATGGAGTACATGGAATAGATAGAAGAGATACTACTGAAAGAACATAAAGAACACAGGAACAAAAGTTAGAACAGTTAGAATAGATGGAAGAGGTGGAACAGAGAACAGGTAGAATAAATGGAGCAGGAAAACTCATGGAATAGATCAAAATGACAGAGCTCATAGAACTTATAAATAGTAAATATAGATGATAGAACACAGATAGAAGAAAGGTCTATTGTTATCTATTGTATGTGCTCTTTCTGTTCCATGTGCTCTACCTCTTCCATCTATTCTCTATAATTGTTCATCTCATGTTTGTATCTGTGTTCTCATTTATGGGTTCTTTCTACTCTCTGTGTTATCTATTCCATCTGTTCTGTGAACTTTTTCCATCTGTGTTCCATTATCTAGCTTTACTATCTATATGTTTTATGAGCTCTAACTTTTCCATCTATTCTATCTGTTCTATCTGTTCTGTGTTCTATCTATCCTTCCTTTTAATGTGCTCTACTTCTTCATTAATTCTAACTTGTTCTAGCAGCTCTTAACCTCTCCTGACCAAAACACACAAACTCCTCAAGGGGACATAAAAACAAGTCCAGACGAACGGAGGAACCCCACAACAGGGCACAGTGTGGAAGGTACGTGGAATCAAGGCATTTCCATGCTATAAAGGTGTGAAACAGCTCTCACTAAATTGTGGGCTGAGCAACCACCACACCCTCATCCCCTCCATACACAACACCTATAGCGCTGAAGCCAGCTAAAAAGAAATAGAGCAAGTTTGGGGCACCCATTGAGTCATTGGCAGCTCTGGGGCCTGTTCCTGAGAGCAGCAAGATTTAGGACCCCATAAAGCTAAAGAAAACACACAAACTCTGAGCACGGGAGAAGAACGCAGGCTCAGAGCGCAGGCTTGGGCGGAGGCGTGGGTGGAGGCAGACACAGCCAAGAGCTAAATCTCTGAAACCCTGAGTGGGGAACCAGTGCAGACGACTGTGGAAGCAGCACCCTGAGACTTGTGAAGAAACTTCTGGCAGAGGATCAAGCAAGGGGGTCCACCAGGGGGCTTGACCTTGGAAAAAACAGAACTCAGACCTAAGGAGCCAAAAGATTGCAGACAGACCCTGAGCGCAAGGATAAACCTGAGAAGCTGCTGGGCTAACAATGGCTACCCAGTCTCAGGAAGTTCAGAAGAGAAAGATTAACAACAGGAAAAAGAAGTCTTTAACACTCGACAACTTTTACACAGAGAAAATCCAGACAACCGAGCAAACAGCGGAGGAGAACAAACAAGCATCCGGACTCTCCTTAAATAAGGAAAACTCCTCACAAGCTATGGAAGAGTTCAAAACTGAGATTTTGAGGAAAATGGAAGACATCTGACAAGAAATAACTGTTTAAAAGGTAGAATCTTGGAAATGGAAAGTGAGGCTCAGAAAACAAATGAACTGATAAGCAAATTGAACATCAGAAATGACCAGATTGAAAAGGAATACCAGAAGA
>NW_025371649.1:0-9443 GCF_016433145.1 Gracilinanus agilis | reverse complement strand
GGAGGGAGGAAGGAAGGAAGGAAGGAAAGAAGGAAGGAAGGAAAGAAAGAAGGAAGGAGTGAGAGAGGATGAAGAGAGGTGGGGGAAAGAGAGAAAAGAGGAGAAGGGCCAGAAGAGGAAGGGGACAGAGAGAAGGAGGAGGCCAAGTTAGATGGAAGGGTGGAGGCCTGAGAGCCTCTCTTGGGGTCCTGGAAGTTTGGGTTCCTTCTGCCACTGCTACAATCTGGTTGTGAGAGTCCCAGCAGGCCCTGCCTTGTTGCCCCAGGCAAGTCTCTATGAATATGAGTTTCAAATAAATTGCCAATCTGGATTAGTGAAGGGCTGTGACTGGATGAAGCCATAGATCCAGACCCTCCTCCGCCATTACAGCAGCACATAAGGAAGACGCTTCCATCTATCTTCCTATCATCAGTCTATCTACCCATCTATTGTTGCCTGTCCATTCATCCATCCATCATCCATCCATCCATCCATCCAGCCAGCCAGCCAGCCAGCCATCTAGCCATCTGCCTCTAGCAAGTGATCCCTCTGGACAGGGACTTGGCCTGGAATTAAAGCTCCTCCATTAATAGAGGTCAGGAGCTTCCCTAAAGCTTGGTCCTTGCAAGTTGCCCAGGGCTCTGGGGCTCGAGGCCTTTGGTCAGTGTGTCCAGAGGCAGGACTTGACCTGCCCCTTCCTGGCTTTCTGACTCTGCCTCCATGAGCTTGTGTGGCCTCTCCCTGCAAGCCTCGAAGGGCTTTGCCCAGGAGAGCTGTTCTTCCGGGGCTGGCCATTTGCTAACATCTGGCCAGTCCCTCCTCACTGGTCACTTCCTGCCACCTGCCACAGAGGAGGATTCTGTTCACTTGACTTTTGAAAAGGCAGCCACAGAGCCTCTGCCAGGCTGCAGTTCCATGGCTCACTCAGGTTTACAAGGCACTTTCCTGTCACTGGGCAATGAGCCACAGAGAACAACCATCCTTCCCCCTTTAGTACCAGTGGGGAAACTGAGGCACAGAGTTGAGAGATCCATGTCAGAGGTGAGGCTCAATCCCAGGTAGGTCTTGGCGACTCCAAATCCTGGCTTTAGCCTCTTCTCTGCCTTTGCTTCTCATCAGTCAAAGCTTCCTCAGGGATCGATCCAGGAAAAGCCAAGCCCCCTGGTAGTGTCTACAAGCATCCAGGAATCTGGTCAGGAATCCAGCTGGACACAACCGCCAATATCCAAATACAGGAGTATCCAACGTGTTCAAAGAGTAAAGGGGATGTCGTGTTGGCCCTCAGGGACAGTGAAATCAGTAATGAATTGGAGTCAGAGGACCTAAGTTCCAAACCAAGGTCTCCCATCTAAGGCAGTAGGGCAGAGTATAAATAAAGCCCTGGTCTTGGAAAGGGGAGGATCTGTGTTCAAGTCCTGCCTCATACGCTTGTTAGCTCTGTGACCCAGGCTATCACTATCACTTAACCTTCCTCAGCCTCAGTTTCCTTCTCTGTAAAATGAGATTGTGTTTTCTACTTCCTCTAATTCTGGGGCTTATATTCCTCTATTTGTACATTGTACCTCCATGTAGAATCTGTGAACCCTGAGAGCAGGGTTGATCTTTCTTTTTGTCTTCACATCTCCAGGGTTCTGGAGTGGGATCAGGGAGATTCAAGTTCAAATTCTTCTTGACAGAGTGTGGAACAAGTTGGTTATTTTTTAAAATACTATATATATATATATATTCATACATATATGTATATATATAATACTATATATCTTTTAGCCTCAGTTTCCTTAACTGTAATATGGGGATTATTTTTTAAAATACTTATTTTTTAGAAAAGTTATCATGGTTACATGATTCATTCTCTTACTTTCCCCTTCACCCCCAAAATTCCCCTCCCCCCATAGCCGATGTGCATTTCTACTGGTTTTAATGTGTGTCATCGATCAAGACCTATTTCCAAACTGTTGATAGTTGCATTGGTGTGGTAGTTTCGAGTCTACATCCCCAGTCATGTCCGCCTCAACCCATGTGTTCAAGCAGTTGCTTTTCTTCTGTGTTTCCACTCCTGCAGTTCTTCCTCTGAACGTGGGTAGCATCTTTTCCATAAATCCCTCAGAATTGTCCTGGGTAATTGCATTGCTGCTAGTACAGAAGTCCATTACCTTCGATTTTACCACATTGTATTGGTCTCTGTGTACAATGTTCTCCTGGTTCTGCTCCTTTCACTTTGCATCACTTCCTGGAGGTCTTTCCAGTTCACATGGAATTCCTCCAGTTTATTATTCCTTTGAGCACAATAGTATTCCATCACCAGCGTATACCACAATTTGTTCAGCCATTCCCCAACTGAAGGACATACCCTCCTTTTCCAGTTTTTTTGCCACCACAAAAAGCGCAGCTATAAATATTTTCATACAAGTCTGTTTATCTATGATCTCTTTGGGGTACAAACCCAGCAATGGTATGGCTGGATCAAAAGGCAGGCAGTCTTTTACAGCCCTTTGAGCATAGTTCCAAATTGCCATCCAGAATGGTCGGATCAGTTCACAACTCCACCAGCAATGCATTAATGTCCCAATTTTATCACGTCCTCTCCAACATTCATTAATATGGGGATTATAATAGCACTTACCTCCTGGGGTCCTTGTGAGGATCAAATGAGGTCATCTTTGTAAAGCACTTAGTATAGTGCCTGGCATGTACCAGGGACTCCATAAATGCTTCATCCTTTCCCCTTGCCTTGCCTTGCCCAAGGTCGTGTAGGTACTAAGTGTCAGAGCCAGGAGTTGAGCCTGGGTCCTCAGGCTCTAGATGACTCACTCTTTCCTGAAGAATTCAGGGCTTTCTGGCTTGAAGACATTGCAGACGTTTCTTAGATCGGATTAGAAGATCATTTTTTAGAAAAAAGGAATCCATGTCATTGGCCCCCTGGTGGCAAATGGCTCCAGTCCTTGTCCCTGTGGCTTTGGCATCCCAGTCTTCTGGATTATGACTATTAATGGCCAGGGCCAAGAGCTTGGGGAGCTCATTCTCTGTTGGTGAAATTTGCCCATCCAAAGAAAAAGCAGCCACTCACCGAAAAGAAACAGTGAGAGAGATCAGTGGAGAAAGGAAGGAAGGAAGGAAGAACCACTTTATTACAGAGTGCTTATGCTCCAAATACCCAATGCTCCCTATTTCAGGCTCGCCAACATCTCCCAGACTTGCAGTTCTGGGGCTGCCTTGAGCAATGGTGCTCCGTTTAGCCAACCATGTAAGCTCTTTGGTGATGAGTTATCTTGCTTAATTAATCAAACTCTCCCCAGACTCATCTGCTTCACGCATGAGAGAATTCCTGCTCTCCTTTCCCTATAAAACAGACATAAATCTGTCATGGTAAGCACAGGGTGGCTGGTGTAATCATGGGAAATGGCTCTGACCTATTCCTTTCTTTTGGAATCTGCCCTTAAATCCTTCCAGTTAAGGTTGGCCACAAATCTGCCTTGCTTTTATTATGTGTTTGCTCAGTTCTAGAATAGGAAGAGTGGCTAAACATGCGTTTTAAGCCAGAGCTGCTGTCAGTCGGAGCTGTTGAACCGAAGCTGAATGATATCCACTACATTGTGTCCAAGGGTCTAGAAAATTGTGTCTGGAGGTGCTGTAAATATTGGAAGACAGTCATTTCTTTGGAATCTTCCTTGGAGATTATTTAATCGCCTGACTTCACCCTGCATCTGGCTCCCTGAGGCCACGGGCAGAGCTCATCTCCTCAGAGCATGATTAGATCATAGACAGAGCTCAGAGGGGTTTGAATGCCCATCTATTCCAATCATCTTGTTTTATTGATCAAGGAAAGGCCCCAGAGAGAAAGTGACTTATAGCTAGCAGCGCCTAGGTAGTTCGCTATCAGAGTGGATGCTTCCTCCCTGTACCAACATGGCTCTGATGCCTTCTGGGCTTTTTGATGTGAGTGATTCTCATTCTTGTCTCATTTAAGTCATCCTTTAGAATGGTCAGCAAGAGGCAGTGAAGTGCAGGGGTTAGAGCATTGTTCTCAAAGTCAGGGAGGCCTGACTTGACTCTGAAGCATGTAGGCTGAGTGATCATGTGGTCTAGCCAACTCTCTAAGACCTCTTAGACTGGTTAACAATAATATATAGGGGTTGCAATTGCCTAGTCATCCGGGGCACATCAATGGCGTCTCCTGACTCTATCCCAGATGTCCCAGCAGATGCTGAACTCCACTCTGATACAGGGAGCTCCTGGAGGAAGAAAATAACTTCCACATTCAATGATTTCCAGTTTCGATTTTTTCGAGGGTAGAGTCACATAGACCAACAAGAGAATCCACCAACAGACCCCATTCCCTAGCCTTCTGCTCACTTGCTGCTTTTTCCTTTATTCATTGGCAGATGACTTCATCTGAGACATAGCTCTGGGGATGTCTGGGGGTTGAGAAACTCATCGTCAAACCAATTAGAGGAAATCGGTGTCATTACCCCATGATAGCATGGCCCCGTCATGTTGCTACTTGGACTGGGCTCTGAATAAGAGTCTTGTGCTCTCATGGGTTGGCTCTGTCTGGGAAATCTCATGAGCACCTCGGTAATGGAGCCGAGGTATTTATAGAACCCGCAGAGCTGTCACCAAGTCATCAGGTTCAAGTTTGCTGAGGAGCGATGGATGGAAATCGAGGTCATGGACTCCCTGCCCTCAGAGCCTTTGTTTGGATTCAGGACTACTCAGGAAGTCTCAGAAGCAGTCACTCAGCAAGCATTCATTAAGTGTTTGCTATGAGCCAGGCACTGTGTGAGGCACAGAGAGGCTACAGAGACAAAAACGAATCAGTTCCTACCCTCAATGAGATTACGTCTGACTGGCGAGGGGCTACAAGACCAATCAAGCATTTGTCATGCTTTCGCTTTGTACCGGGCACTGTGCTAGGCACGAGAGGCACAAAGGCAAAAAAGAAAGCCCCTGCCTTCAAGGAGTTTTCATTCCATCAGGACATTCAGACATACATGTGCTGATCACAAGTTGGAGACCAGGTCACTGGATGAATGTTCCGAGAAAGCCCATCCTAAGCAGTGGAGGAAAATGACAGAATTTCAGAGCCAGTACGGCACTTCTCGGAGAAGGATTAGTCCTCTTCCTTTCGTCTTCTAGAGGGGACGGCTGGTCCACAGAGGTCATAGCCCTGACTTGGAATCACAGGGCTATTTAGTCCCAGAGGCAAGACCAGGACCCAGGTGACCTGATCCTCCAGTCCAATGCCCTTTCCACTACATTGAGTTGCCTTTCCAGGTTCATGACCTGCACACGAGGGAAGAGTAATGATATCTTTGTGCCTTGTAATTACTGCCCCATAATATCTCAGAGTCATAAGTGAGCCTGAGGCAGGTTCACTGGGGAGGAAGTGGTGGCAAGCTGTGATTGCCCAACTAGAGGAATGTGGGCCTGGCAAGAGGCAGCTTGTCACATGAGGATCCTGGTCCTCCCTGCGCTGGGCGTTCATAGGATCACATATTTAAAGCTGGACAGGACTCAAAGCTCACCCAGTTAAGAGGCAAATGGAGAGACTGAGGCTTGGATAGGTTAGTGCTTTAAGATTGCACAAAAACCAAGGGCAGAGGCAGGGTTTGACTCTAGGCCCTCCGACTCCAAAGCCAATATTCCTTTGATAAGGCTCTAATGGATTAGAGAGGAAGGTGGGCTTTGGGGGAGGGTACTGTATCACAGGCACTAGTGGTAATTATTCAGGGTTACTTGTGTTTTGGACACATAAGAACGTGGATTGAAGCACAATCCTTTGTCCATGTTACAGGAGAAGAATCTACCTAGGGCTAGTTCCAGATCTATAATATCATTATATCCAGACTTCTTTCATGTATTTGTAGAATATCTTATCCATCCATCCATCCATCCATCCATCCATCCATCCATCCATCCAAACTATCTCTCTCTCTCTCTCTCTCTCTCTCTCTCTCTCTCTCTCTCTCTCTNCCATCCAAACTCTCTCTCTCTCTCTCTCTCTCTCTCTCTCTCTCTCTCTCTCTCTCTCTCTCTGTCTGTTGTATGTCTATCTTTCTATCCATCTATCCATCTTTCTCTCTGTCTGTCTGTCATCTGTCTGTCTATCTATCTATCCATCTCTATCTATTTATCTGTCTGTCTGTTTTCTGTCTGTCTTTCCATCTATCTGTCTATCTATCTATCTATCTATCTATCTATCTATCTATCTATCTATTATCTATCTTTTTATCCATCCATCCATCTCTCTAGCTATTATATAGATATATCTTTATCTACCTAATAGATGTGCACATATACCCATGTACACACACATGTACACACACATGCACACACACACATTGCCTAAGCTAGCAATGGAACATGTACAACCCAGCCATTGAGAAGACGCCCCGGTCATTTTAGTGGATGGCCTAAGCACTTCAGTGACTTCCGAATATCCCCTGCAATTGCAACATTGGTTTGGCCAAAGGAACAGCCTCTGGGACTGCTTCACTTCCAAGTTCCACTGAGCCCATCCCAAGGAGTCTCAGGGTGGGAAACGAGTTACAGGCTCAACCTTGCAGGCCTGGCACATGGTAAGTGCTTAGTAAATGTTGGTCTATGGGTTCCTCAAATCCCATCACACAAGGGTAAGGAGGGCTCCTGGTGGCAGATGCTAGAAGATGGCCCAGTGGCCCTGCCAGACTTCTCCATCCTAGTTTTGTCTCCCTCGATGATTTGTTCTTTAGTTGTGTGGGACCCTCAATAAGAGAAATTTGCTTTTTCCTGAGAATTGTAAGGGAGAACTTAAGTTGTTCCTCTAAAGCAGTGATTCCCAAAGTGGGCGCCACCGCCCCCTGGTGGGTGCTGCAGCGATCCAGGGGACTGGTGATGGCCACACTTTTTTGGTATTACATTCTATTCTGAGTTCAATAAATAGTTTCATAATTTCCAGGGGGCGCTAAGTAATATTTTTTCTGGAAAGGGGGTGGTAGGCCAAAAAAGTTTGGGAACCCCTGCCCTAAAAGCTGGCAAACAGCGTGGTAGGGTTTCTAGCCATGGAAAGAGTCTTTAGGTAGAACCCGAGACTCATCGACCTCCCACTCCATGGGCTGGTTGTTGGCTTCCTCCCGACCAGAGCTTTGGCTCAGAATGAGCCCGAGACAACTCTCTGAAGAGCATGGAGGCTCTGGCCCCACGAGGACCTGTTCCCTTAATCAGGGCTTCACCCAGTGACTTCCCATAGCTACCTTGAGGCAGAGAGAAGGGCCTTCCTTCAGTCCTAAGACAGAAGCCAGAGTTCTTTTCACAGCCAATGCAGATGCAAAGTTGGTTTTTTGGGGAGAAGAAACAACATGGTGCTATGGAGAGAACTGAAGAGACTGAGAGGCTGAATCCTGGTTCTCCCTGGCTGTGTGACCTTAGGTAAATCCCTTCATGTCTCTGGGCCTGAAGTTCACCATCAGCATCTATAAAATGATGAGGTGGACTAGCTAAGCTTTAAGATTCCTTCTGCCTCTTAACCCAGGGTTCTTCACTGGGGTCTGTGAATTGTTTTTTTTTTATAACTATAAATACACGTATTTAATTTCTTTTGGGATCTTTTATATTTTATTTTATCATTTAAAAAAACATTGGATTGAGTGGGGGTTCACAGACATCATGAGACTGACTGTCGAAAGGGTCCAAGCCATAGAAAAAGCTAAGAAGCTCTGATTGAGGTTGATTGAATGATCAGTGGCAAGCAGGTTGATTGACAGGTGGAAAGAGAGATGGATATATAGGCAGGTGGATTAGCAGATAGATACACAATGTTCCCTCAATAATTCCCTCACACATAAAGTCCTTCCTATGTGTCCAGCCCTATCTGAATTTCTGGGGATAGAATTCCAAGCCAGATAGTTCCTGTCCTTAAGAAACTTACATTCTTTTTTCTTTTCTTTAACCCTTACCTTCCATCAGAATCAATACTAAGTATTGGTCCCAAGACAAAAGAGAAGTAAGGGCTAGGTAATTGAATTTAAGTGACTTGCCCAGGGTCACACAGCTAAGTGTCTTGGGTCACATTTGAACCCAGGACTTCCCATTTTTAGGGCTGGCTCCCTATCCACTGAGTCACCTAGGTGCCCTGATATTCAATTTTAATAGGGGTTAGAGGGGACAGAAGAGAGAGTGGGAATGACAAAGGAGAACAATTCCACTAAGAGTATCCAAGTCAATGCAACATGTATTTTGATCCCTGGAGAATTCAATTTAGAGGCAGGAAGGAAAAAACAATCTCTCCAGGCCTCAGTTTCTTTTACTTTAAAGTATGGATGATGGATGAAAGTGACTTCAAGGTTCCCCTATGACTTGATATCTATGGTCCTATATTATCTTCTACTCTCTCAGCCTTGATTTCCTCATTTGCCAAATGAAGGGGCTGCGCTAGCTGGCCTCTGAGGATCCTTGCAGTCTGAGCCTATGTTCTATTCTCTTGGGCTCTCAGTTTCCTCATCTGTCAAAATGAGGAGATTGAAGGGGGCAGCTGGGTAGCTCAGTGGATTGAGAGCCAGGCCTAGAGACGGGAGGTCCTAGGTTCAAATCTGGCCTCAGACACTTCCCAGCTGTGTGACCCTGGGCAAGTCACTTGACCCCCATGGCCCACCCTTACCACTCTTCCACCTAGGAGCCAATACACAGAAGTTAAGGGTTAAAAAAGAATAATAATTTAAAAAATGAGATTGAGCAACATCCTTCCAGCTCTGAGACTGGGCTCCTAAGACACTAAGTTTGTCAAAAAGTCAATAACCAAATCTCTGTCTCTCTCTGATTTCCTAAAGGACATCAGCTTAGGAATTATGTGGGAAAAAATACTAAATGAAGTAAAAAATGTTTGTTGGGCAAACTGTGATGAGAAATTGGATTGCCAGTCTACTGAGTTAGTCTACCAGTGTACATCCCTGGGGACAGCTAGGTGGTGCAGTTGGAGCAGTGTGCATGGAATCAAGAAGACTCAACTTCACTGAGCTCCAATCTGGCCTTACTCACTGCCCAGCTGTGTGACCCTGGGCAAGTCACTTAACCCTGTTTGCTCCAATTTCCTCATCTGTAAAATGTGCTCGAGAAGGAAATGGCCAACCATCTTTACCGAGAAAACCCCAAATGGGGTCACGGAGAGTTGGATGCGACTGAAAAAGGTCCGCACGTGACAACAACAGGTACCTGGGACAGATACAGCTGACTGCCAACAAACTGGTCTAGAATCAAACAGGAGAAAGTCAATGGGCTGGAATGATTTGGGGAAACTTTACAGTTCTTTAAGTGTCACCAAACTGCTCCACAGGGCAAAGATCCATTTTTTTTTTTTTTATTATTTTTGGAGCTGATATATTTATTTAGAGAACCCTAAAAAAGTCGGCTTAAAACCAGATTCAAATAATTTATTCAGCAAATTTGAAGATCATAAAATAAAACCAAACTAATCATCAATATTTTTTTTT
>NW_025371648.1:0-7975 GCF_016433145.1 Gracilinanus agilis | reverse complement strand
AGGGAGAGAAAGAGAGGGAGAGAGGAGAGAAAGAGAGAGAGAAGGAGAGAGAGAGAAGGAGGGAAGCAGGGAGAAAGAGGGAGGGAGGAAGAGAGAGAGAAAGGGAGAGAGGAGAGAGGGAGGGAGGGAGAGAGAGAGAGAGAGAGATTGATTAGTATTTTTAGTATTTACTGTCATTCATTATTTGAGGTCAAACAAGTTCTTCACAGGACATTTTCATAAGAACACACATGGAAAAATGCTATAACCACCCTCTGGCCAGGAGAGCCCATATGGAAAGCAGGGAAAGCAATGTGGAGGTTGGGCAGAATCCCACATTTTGGCCCCAGTTTAAGGCAGGATTTAGGCTGGGAAGAAGAAGGGGAATTCCTTCTCCTGGCTCTCTTTGGTGATACCCTGAAGGACACCAAGTAGCTCTTACCTTTCAGGCAGATATTTGGACTGTAGTACAATATAGAACCTGAGATTATGCCCACTACCAACAGAAGCAAGATCACGAGTACTCCCACGATGCCTCCAATGTTCAAAGGTTCTGCAAAGAAAAGGCAACCCAAAAAACAACTAGGTTTTTAGGGAGTGCAGGTGTTCAATGTGGAGTCAAGAACTTGGATGTGAGTTTGAAACCTGCCTTGGACATTTGAAACCTGCATGGTCCTGGGTAAGTCACTTAACCTGTAGGAGCCTTAGTTTTTCCATCTATAAAATGGGGGTCATAACAGTAGGAAATATTTGGTATGAGGAGCAAAGGAGATAATATCTGTATAGCTTTATATAAATTCTGGCTATTATTTCTTGCACTCATGCAGTGGCTGAAGAGTTATACCAGTCCCCCTAGACTTCTACCTCTTTTTCATTTTTTTTAACCCTTTACCTTCTGTCTTATAATCAGTACTAAGCATCAGTTCCAAGAAAGAAGGGCAGTAAGGGCTAGGCAATCAGGACTAAGTGATTTGCCCAGAATCACGCAGCTAGGACACATCTGAGGCCAAATTTGAACCCAGGACCCCCCATCTCCAGTCCTGGCGCTCTCTCCCCTGAACCTGCTCGCTGTCCCTTCAAACTCACTTTTCACAGCGAGCCAGATGTCCAGCTCCCTCACGTGCACCAGGTTCTCTGCCCTGCAGACATAGTAGCCTTCATCCACACCCTGGGAGCAGTTGAGGATGGTGAGGGTGGACACGGGACCCTCGTGTGTAATCAGGTAACGGGAGCTGGGCAGGATCTCTTCCCCGGGCTGGGTGAGGTTCCGAAGCCAGGAGATCTTGGCCGGGGGGTTGGCTCCAGACACCTCGCAGGTGAGAGTCACGTTGCCTCCCAAGAAGCAGGTCTTCATTGGCTCGGACTGCAGCATGGGACCATCTGGTGGTCACGAAAAGGGAGAGAAAGAAAGACCAATGTTTATGCACCTGAGCCTGGGCCAAATTCCCCAAGATTCCAGGGGAAATTCCTGGAAAAGCCTCTTCTTTAAAGAGTCCAGAGCTGGGTGCAACCAGAGAGGCCATTTGGACCAACCCCATTCATTTTATAGAGATCAGGCAAATTGCCCAGAATTACATGGAAAGTAGCAAAGCTGAGATCTGAATCCAGATTCTGACTCCAAATCGAACACGCCTTCCTTTACTATTCTGCCACCAAGAATTGCTTCCCTAAAGTTTGGGGAGTAAATGGCAGATGATCCCTAAACCACTAAATGAAGGACACACACACTCCTTATCCTGACTTCTAAGGCTCTCCAAAATGTGACTTTAATCTACTAAACCTGATAGTTTTAAAGAGGCCAATTTAGACCCAGTTTCAGAAGGAACTTTCAAACACCCAGAGCTGTCCCAAAGTGGTAGGAGGTGCCTCTGGAGGGACTGGGTCCTCCTCCTTGGGGGTCTTTAAGCAGGGTCTGGATGGTCATTTCTCAAGGTTCAGGGGACAGGAGATATTTGGTCCCGAGTTCAAATTTGACCTCAGATACTTCCTAGCTGTTTGATCCTGGGCAAATCAGGGAACCCCGTTTGTCTCAGTTTCCTCATCTGTCAAATAAGCTGGAGAAGGAAATGGCAAACTACTCCAGTATCTTAGCTATGCGACCCTGAGCAAGTCATGTAATCCTGTGTGCCTTGGTTTCCTCAGCTGTAAAATGACCTGGAGAAGGAAGTGGCAAACCAGCTAAGTAACCCTGGGCAAGCTGCTGTACCCTCAGTTTCCTCATCCATCAAATGAGCTGAAGAAGGAAATGGCAAACCACTCCAGTATCTTAGCTATGTGACCTGGGCAAGTCATATAATCCTGTGTGCCTTGGTTTCCTCAGCTGTAAAATGACCTGGAGAAGGAAGTGGCAAACCAGCTAAGTAACCCTGGGCAAGCTGCTGTACCCTATTTGCCTCAGTTTCCTCATCTGTAACTGGAGAAGGAAATGGCAAACCACTCCAGTGTCTTTGCCAAGGAAACTTCATGGAGAGCTATGGTCCTTGGGGTCATGGACAACAACAAACTTCTTCAGGCTAGATCCTCTTATTCTCTCCTCTCTTCCTTGTTGCTCTCATTCTCACCCATGGGCTTAAGTATCACCCTTTTTGCAGAAGACTCCCAGATCTACACTTCCAACCTCAATTTCTCTCCTGAGATCACCAGCTGCCTGCTGGACCAGCCCATCCCGATGTCCTAGCTGCATTTCAGACTTAAGAACTCATCATCTTTTCACTCTAAACCAATCCCATCTTCCAAATTTCCCTAACTTATCAAGGGCACCAGAATCCATCTGGTCAGCAGATTCATAATCTCAAATTCATGATTATTTGGCTCTTTTCTCTCGTTGGGCTAATCAGTTGTTGAGCCTTACTGATTCTATCTTGCCAGCATTGCCTACAATCCTTCCCCTTCTCTCTACTTACATGGCCACCACATTGCTTGGGACCCTTCTCACCATATTGTTGTTCAGTCATTGCAATCATTTTTGACTCAACTCCTTTTGGGATTTTCCTAGTAAAAATACCAGAGAAGTTTGCCATTCTTTCTCCAGTTCATTTGCCAGATGAGGAAACTGAGGCAAACAGGGTGAAGTGGCTTGTCCAGGGTCACACAGCTACTCCGCCATTTCCTTCTCCTGTTCANCAAACAGGATGAAGTGATTTGTCCAGGGTCACACAGCTACTCTGCCATTTCCTTCTCTAGTTCATTTAACAGATGAGGAAACTGAGGCAAACAGGGTGAAGTGACTTGTCCAGGGTCACACAGCTACTCTGCCATTTCCTTCTCCTGTTCATTTGACAGATGAGGAAACTGAGGCAAACAGGGTGAAGTGACTTATCCAGGGTCACATAGCTGCTCTGCCATTTCCTTCTTCTGTTCATTTGAGAGATGAAGAAACTGAGGCAAACAGAGTAAAGGGACTTGACCAGAGTCACAGAGCTAGTTTGCCATTTCCTTCTCCACTTCATCTGACACATAAGAAAACTGAGGCAAACAGGGTGAAGTAGTCGACTTGTCCCAGGGTCACACAGCTAGTAAGTTTTTGACTCTTCATGATCCCATTGTGGGTTTTCTTGGCAGAGATATTGAAGTGGTTTGCCATTTCTTTCTCCTGTTCATTTGACAAATGAGGAAACTGAGACAAACAGAATTAGATGATTTGCCCAAGATCACATGGTTAGTGTCTGAAGCCATATTTGAACTCAGACCTTTTTTTTTTTAATCCTTATTTTATACTGTGTGTTGAGACATCAATTAAGTCTGAAATCATACTTCCTCTCCTTTGCAAAAAAAAAGAGAGCAAAGTGACTTTTATTTTGTCTTTTTTGGGACACAGGCTTGGTCATTATGATTAGGCAGTGTGAGGTTTTTAATACATTTTTTAAAAAATCCTTACCTTCTGTCTTGGAAGTAATACTATATATTGCTTCCAAGAGCAGTAAGGGCTGGACGATGGGGATTCAGTGACTTGCCCAGGGTCACACAGCTAGGAAGTATCTGAGGCCAGATTTGAACCCAGGACCTCTGATCTCTACGTCTGACTCTCAATCCACTGAGCCACCTAGCTACCCCCTACTCAGACCTTCTTGATTCCAAGCCTGGCACTCTATCCACTGCACCACTTAGCTGCCCGAAATAAACTATAAACACACATATATGCACACAGACAAATATATACTCATTTACAATATATGGAGAAACATTGAGATAATATTTACATATATAAAACACTAAAACTGTAAGCTTTTATTTTAAAAGAGAAAGATCTGGCTGTGTGACCCTGGGCAAGTCATTTGACCCCCATTGCCCACCCTTACCACTCTTCCACCTGTGAGCCAATACACAGAAGTTAAGGGTTTAAAAAAAATAAAAATTAAAAAAAAATTAAAAAGAGAAAGATCTGGAAAGTCAAAAATGAAGACCGTGTGTATTCTATGGGCGCCCAGAGAAAGAAAGTGATACCTCCATCCTGGGGGAAAAAAAGACCTTCCTTGTGCAAAGTTTGTGGGAAAACACATTTTCCTGGCTTTACCTTTAGGGAAGAGGCTGACCAATGGTCAGAGGTCACTAGACACACAGCTAGAACCAATATACCTGATTAAATGTTTGCAAAGTTCATAAGAGAAGGAAAGAAGGGAGAAAGACTGAAAGGGGGGGGGGGAATGAAAGGGGAAGCCCCCAAATACTCCTTATTTCCTAGACATCCTATGAAGGAATGGCAATCCCTCTTCCATGGGGGACTCACTTATCTGGACCGTGCAGCTGGCTCCCATCATCCCTGGCTCCACGATATGATTTCCAAGACACTTGAACTTCTTGCCATCAGACAACTGGGACCGATTGAGTCTCTCCACACCCAGGCTTGAATTGCCCAAGATCAAGCCCCCTGGCTCTTCGGTCCACAGGAAGACGGGATCTGGATATCCTCCAGTCCACTGGCACATGAGTTGTAGCATGAACCCCTCAGGAGCCGTCTCTGCCCGGCAATGTAGGGCTGACTGAGGAGGATCTGCGAGACACAAGGACATCTCTAGCTGGTTCCCTTGGGCACCAGTTCATCTTTTCACATGATATAGCTGAGATAGAAAAAAAGGGTGAACCCCAGGCAGCAGTACCTTGATGCAGCTAAAATCTCTGGCAACTCCCCACACCCCAAAAAATTCCCTTTTCTCTTCTCAATAAAGGGAATGGGCAGAAACGTAACTAAGGGTAGATTTTTGTGCCTAGGGCGAATGACTCAAAAATATATGCTCCGATGGGTGTAAGTGCAAATAGAGCAGGGTGGGATCAGAGAAGAGTTTTTTTTAATTGTTTTCTATTTTATTATTATTCTTGTAACATGCTCATTTCTGTTTTTCCCATGCTGCAAAATGTCTGGAGCTACTTTCAGCACCCTCAAAATTTAGCACCCTGGGCAAATGCCCAGATCACCTTGCCCTAGTTAGCTCTGCAAGTTGGCAAGTGATATTTTTTCCATTTATCACAAAACTTTCCTCTCTCCTTCAACTAAAGGATGAGTATCAGTTTCTTAAGAAGAGTCAATGTTTCCCTTTACATATGCAGATTTTCCCTTCTGTGGATTGTAAATACAAAATTTCAAACCAAGATCTGTTTCCCCGTGACATTTATTATAATCCCATGTTTTAGCCCCACACAATTAATGTATGTCTAGGAGAGGCCAACCAATATTAGTCCACTTTAAATTTTGTTTGGTCTGGACCTATCATTTCATTGCTTTGAGGAATGCCCAATGAGGAAATTCTTGTCCCAGAAGCACTTATGTCAACTGTTTTGCAAATTACTGTCAGGCACTGAGAAGTTAAATTCATGACACTTAGTGAGTATTCCTAAGGGGAATAAGCATTGATTGGGACTCATGATTTGAGATCTTGAGTTAGAAGGGACCTCAGAGACCCCCTTCCTCATTTTATAGACAAAGAAGTCAAGACCCGGATAGATTGAGTTGCCCAACAGATAATCGATGGCAGATGTGAAATTCGAACTTGGGTCTTCCTGACCCCAAAGTCAACTCTCTA
This sequence comes from Gracilinanus agilis, assembly GCF_016433145.1. NCBI lineage: Eukaryota > Metazoa > Chordata > Mammalia > Didelphimorphia > Didelphidae > Gracilinanus > Gracilinanus agilis. The sequence goes on along the minus strand of NW_025371648.1, from coordinate 1,979 downwards.
TCTGCCATACCTGCAAAAATGGCTCAACCAGACTAAAATATTATGTTTAACAACATAAAAAAATATATAATATAACATACATAATGTTAATTTCTGGTTTTTTATGTCCTTTTCTATTTGAGTTTGAAGTTATAGGTTCCCACCTGTTGTGCTGGGGTTCAGGGTGGGTGGCCAGGGAAGATGGGTACAGAGGAGAGAGGGAGGTCCCTTCTAAGGGGAGGATCCTAAGTTCCTAGTGGCTATATAGTGGAATATAGTATTATACCATGAGACACAGCAAATATGAGGAATTCAGAGAAGTGTGAGAAGATTTATATGAACTGATGAAGAATGAAGAAAGCAGAACCAGGAGAATAATATTAAACAATGCCAATAAATAATATAAACGATCTGTAAATATAAATCTGTAAATATAAAAGATCTATAAAAGTCTGATAAAGTGGAATGAAGAATCACCATCTTGGAGAAGTAGTAAAATGAACCATTTCTCTCCTCTCAGTAAAGGGGTAGAGGACCTTGGGTTTTGAATGAAGAATTACCTACCAGAATCCATGTGTAAGTTAGTTTTGCTTAAATGTTATTCCTTTTTTTTTTTAACCCTTACCTTCTGTCTTAGAATCAATACTGGGTATTGGTTCTAAGGCAGAAGAGTGGTAAGGGTGGGCAATGGAGGTCAAGTGACTTGCCCAGGATCACACAGCTAGGAAGTGTTTGAGGTCAGATTTTTAACCCAGGACCTCCCATCTCTGGGTCTGACTCTCAATCCACTGAGCCACCCAGCTGCCCCCTTAAATATTATTATCTAAATATATTATATATAAATATAATTGAATATTTGTTAGGAAGGGCAGCAGGGGAGATTAAGGATAAATGTTGGGTGTGAAAACAAAAGACAATATAATTTTTCTAAAGGGAAAGCAATAAATGACAAGATGGTGTAATGGATGGAGTCTGGGAGATCCTACCTCAGATTCTTACCAACTGTGTAATCCTGGGCAAGTCATTTTGCCCTGTTTGCCTCCATTTATATGTAAATTATCTGTAAATCTGTATCTAATTTATCTGTAAATTAAGGGAGATGGACTCAATGGTCTCTAAGATTCCCCAGGACTACATCTGTGACCCTATGAATAAATGTATAAGCCCACTGGAGACTGTTTTGGGGCATAAAAATATGAGGGGCATGGAGGTCTCCAGGGAATGGATGGACGAGCTTGTGGGCATTCCGGATTAAGTGTGGTCCCAGCGACAGGCAAGAGGAAAGGCTTCTTACGTACAATACACCAGGATCTCAGAGGTCACTCTGTGAGCCCTTTTGCTGAGCATATCCTTGGCCACACACGTATAATTCCCCTGATATGTGGGCGATATGTTGTGGAGCACGAAATAGCTGACAGTCTCATTGTTGGGTCCAAAGGACTCATTGCTGGCCCCTGGAGGCTGGAAGAACCACTCCACCGTGTGTGGAGGGTGGGAGCTGCTGCTGCAGTTGAAGGTCACCTGGGAGCCCCGGACCACAAAGAGGGAGCCATTTGGGTGGATTCCCGTTGGGGAGATGTTGATATTGATCTGGTTGGGGCCACCTGGAATGAAAGTGACAAGGAGGGAGAAAAAGAAAAACAGTTAAAAGTTGGCTTCTTGGTAATTCTGATATCAGAACAGTCAACATGGACAGCAAGAAGTAAATATAAAGAGCTCCCCATATGGGCATAATCTCAAATCATTTGAAGGTGTATTACACTCCAAAGCAATGAATGCCCAATAGTACAAATTTCTCTAATTAAGAAGACATGGTGGGGGGCAACTGGGTAGCTCAGTGGATTGAGAGCCAGGCCTAGAGACGGGAGGTCCTGGGTTCAAACCTGGCCTCAGCCACTTCCCAGCAGTGTGACCCTGGGCAAGTCACTTGATCCCCATTGCCCACCCTTACCACTCTTCCACCTAGGAGCCAATACACAGAAGTTGAGGGTTAAAAAAAA
>NW_025371647.1:0-9656 GCF_016433145.1 Gracilinanus agilis | reverse complement strand
ATATATAATAATGAATATGTTATATTCATCTAACTTGCAGTGGAAACTAAAGTTTCCACTGCAAGTTAGATGAATAAGTATTATTATCCTTAGAGTGCCACAGCAAAGCATAGATATCTCTTCTTTAATGCTATTTCAATTGATAAAATCATGTAAGTTTATAATTTTGAGCAAATTTACAGTGTCAAGGACTTTGCTGATAAGAATTTTCTTTTCTTAGTCTTCAATAAATTTCATTGTAGCACCTACAAGAGGAGTTGCAAAGCTATATCTCCGTATGGGATAATTCTAACGATGATGGCTGTAGGGTAATGGATTTGGTGTTTTGCTCTTCCAAAGGCTTTAGGGTTCAAAGTCTGAGAGGAGATAATAGTTAGGGTTTGTGTGCTTCATTTTGTGTTTGAAGTTGTGATAGTTTGACTTGCCTGGTACATACTGTGTCCTGTTTCTCCCTTAGGGAAACCCACTGCTTCAACTTGTCTGGCTTCTCCACTCATGAGTGGTGGACTGGTTGACATTTGTTGAGAACAGTTTACAATTAAGCATATTGCTGGAATACACTTACAATGAGAAGGGGAAAGGGATGATTTTGAAATTAATTTGGTTTACTAATTCTTTGTACTATTACCATTTAGGTTAATATGTGTTTATATAAGAATGTGAATGTCAGTGAGAGGCAGTTGGTTGTGGGAACTATGGAGTCAAAACTTGATAACGTTCTCCAAATCAAATAAAGGTGCATTCTAATTTCATTTCAAATACATAGAAGTAAAAATCATCAGGAAAATAAAGTTCAGGAAAAAGAAATGAGGGGGAAGCTAGTTAGGTAGCTAAGTGGATTGAGAGCTAGGCCTAGAGACAGGATGTCCTTTTTTCAAATGTGACCTCAGATACCTCCTAGTTGTGTGACTCTGGACAAGTAATTTAACCTCCATTGCCTAGCCTTTACTGCTCTTCTGACTTAGAACCAATACATAGTATTGATTCTAAGGTGGGAGGAAAGGGTTTATAAATAAAAAAAAAATGAGAGAGGCCAGTGAATTGTAGATTATATAGAGGGCTCACATATATGAAACACTTTCTTTAAAAAATCATAAGTAGGAGCTAGATATGATAAGCACCAATAAGACCACAAAAAATAAAATTGATTCTATTTTAATGGGCAGAAAAAGATTCCTTATTGATGTAGCAATTATTCCTGCATCAGATGTCTAGTCACTATCAGATTATCATTCCATCGGAGCTATGATGAAAATTCACAATAAAAATGAGAATATATAAGTTATATAATTTTAAATGATTTAACCATAAATGATTTAAATAAGTCATTAAAATCAAAAATGGAAAATGAATAATAAAAACAACATCAATGCTGACTATTTTAATTTCATCTAAGAATTTTAAATTAACTGTAACAGCAGGAAGAACAAAAGAGCCCAGAAAGTACTTTAGTTGACAAACTTACTTGCCAAATGGAGAGAGATGACTGCCAAAGGCAATATCAATTTAGACTATAAACTGATCATCTGTAATGTCTTACAAAGAAGAATGATGAATGATTATGAGAAGTAATTCCTCCTAAAGATGAGAACAATAGTAAAGGATAAAACTACTTTAAAGAAAATATATTTGTTAAAGTTCTGGGAACTTTTGTTCTCTCCAAATAGATAATAAAAGTAGGCCTACCTATTAAGACATTGTTTCTTATATAATTCCTACCTGTCTCATAATGGAGTGGTAATTGACAGTATGAGTATTGTGGAGGCTACCTTTCTGCACCTTCTTCTATGAACTAGTCTTAGTGCTGCCATTTCTGCTTCTGGTGACTCTGTGGGTGATCTGACGTCTAGACACGTGGTATCTGGTAGCCCAGATGTGAAAAGGTTTTGTGTTTTAGAATAATTTGGTAAAACCCTGAGTGATTACTGGGTCCATTTACCACTACCCCCATGATATCAGTAGAGGGCACAGCTATATTAAAGGAGGAGAAATTTTTAGGTCAGCCTCTTGGCTGTGACTTCAGTTTAGCAAGTAATGTACTCTCTCTCTAGACTGGTTGATTGGTTGTTGTCTTTTTTATTCAAAGAGGACAGAAATGACATCCCTATGTTGGGACCAAAGTACAGTGTGACTAATTGCAGCTGATTCAGATCAATATAAGCTGGAAAGGCTCTACTGCTGGTCAAGTAGAAATAGCCCACGTGAACATTTAAGATGGACATGTCTCTAAATTTGTGACTCTTATTTATCTTTTGAGCTACTGTATTCTGATTTGTTCACAGAGCATAGTACCTTCTTTGATGCAGGCATGTCATGTAGAATAGTCCTGTACCAGTGTTTGCCATGTCTCTCAATGGATACTAAAGTGCTTCTCCTGACCTCCGTCTGAGTTCCTACCTTCTGTGAGTTCTCCATAAAATAGTCTTTTAGGCAAACATATGTTTGGCATTTGAACAATGTGACCAGCCCATTGGAATTGCACTCTGCTTGGCAGATTCTGAATGCTTGGCAGTTCAGCTTTAGAAATGACCTAGTGTCCTTTCAATGTCTGGTACCTCATCCCACCAGGTGATCTTCAGAATATTCCTAAGACAATTCAAATTGGCAATTCAGTTTCCTGCCATGATGCTGATGAACTGTTCAGGTATCCATCCTGGGCATACAACAATTGAGGTCAGCACCACAGGTCTGTACACCTTCATTTTCATAAGCACTTAATAACTCTTCTCTCTCACACATTTTTACTTGGAACCTCCTAAACACTAAGCTAGTTCTGGCAATGCATACATCAGCCTCATCATTTATGTGGACATCACTAGAAAGTATACTGCCAGGGTATATGAACTTATCCAAAGCATTCAAAGTTTCTCCTGCTATGACCTATGGTTGCAATATGGATGGTTGTGGTGCTGGCTGGTTTTCTTCATATTCTTTGTCAGGCCAAAATTAGCAAAAGTTTCAGAGATCTATACTCTGTTGCATCTCAGTCTCAGAGCCTGAATTGAGTACACAATTACCTGCAAACAGAAAGTCATGAACCAACTGTCCCTCCATGTTAGTCTTGGCTTGTGGCATTTTTAAGTTGAATAATTTACTATCAATGTGGTGGCTGACCTTGATGCTGTTTTCAATCTTATTGAGGCATTTGACAACACTGTTGAAAACATCGTGCTTAAAAAGTGACTCTGATTCATACCATTGGTGACTGAGAAAGCATGAGAGCATTGGAGCATTGTCCATTATCCAGAACCTATGAAAGCATGCTGTCATACAATAATGATGATCTTCTCTGGGCAACCAAATTTTGTCATGATAGTCAATAACTCCCCATAGTGACAGTATCAAAGGCATTGGTCAGATCGATAAATGTTGTATACAGACCTCTTGGCATTTCTCCTGGAGTTATTGGGCAATAAAGACCATATCAACCATTCATCAACCTTTTCTGAAGTCATACTGGCTCTTGGGTATATGAGCATCTTCAAGGTGAAGGAGCAGCCTACTAAGAAGAACTCTGGGAAGAATTTTGCCAACAATGACTTAAGAATAAAAGGAATCCCACTGTGATTGTTGTAAGACTATCTATTTCCTTTTCCCTTATAGAAGTGGACAGTGGAAGCATCCTTAATATCCTAAGGGATAACCCCCTCTTGCTACATAAACCAGAAGATTTCAGTCAGATTTTATATGAGCAGAGGATTCCCCACCTGTAATCTCTGCTGTAATGGAATCAACACCAGGTGCTTTACCACATGAGAGGAGTCTAATGGCCTTTTCTTCAATTGGATGTTTGGCTAGAAAGGGATAGGCTTCAACACAAAGTATAAAAAACAATGACTTCAGCATTGATTGATGATGGTCTGTTGAGAATACTCTGGAAACATTTGGCTCATCTCTCCAAAATCATGTCCTTATCAATAATTAGTGTGGCTCCCTCATTGCTAAGTATTTAAGATATTATGGGTCTTTGACTCATAAATAGCCTTCAGGGCAATGGAGATGTGCTTTGGATCATTATTATCAGCATAAAACTGAATTTCTTCTGCTTTGTTACTGAGTCAAGAATCTTCCATCTCTCTAAGCTTTTTTACTTTACTTTTTGCACTTTACTTTTCATGGAGTTAAATGCTGCCTTCTTAGAGACAGACAAGCTATTGTACTAGTAAACCCTGTGGAATTCTTGATTTTTATTTAGTAGCTTCAGAATTTCTCCATCATTTTCACCAAACTGTTCCTGATGGTTGCCAGTATTCTGCTCCAGATGAGTAATTATGGTGCTGCACATCAAATCTCTGAAAGCTGTCCATTTCTTTTCTATTCTATTATTGCCAAATATATGTTATCTCAGCTTTTCCTCCAAGTTAGCAACAAACTGTTCTCACACTGAAAAGGACTTTAATCTGTTAAATCTTCTGGTAGTCACCTTGCCTTGGCACCATGGCTTCTTTTTAATACAAATGTTTAGCTTAGAGAAGATAAGTCTATGACTGGGTTCAATAGTCTGTGACATACATCAGCTTTGTATCTCTCACATCCTGTCTCTTTCTTCTCCTTACAATGACAATCATTGTATTCAGGAAGTTTTATTACAGTGATTGCAAGCCTTTTAGAGACTGTGTGCCATGCCCCCCTCACCAAGTGCTGGGTGTGTCCTGCCCCCCCTTTACCCCACACAAGGGAGTGAGAAAGTGGTCCCCATAAGCTACTGGGTGGAGGTAGCTGGTGAAGGGAGGAATATCCTCAGTGAGTATAGAGATGGGGAGGGGAGAGGCCCTAGTGCTCAGCTCTCCTCCAGCTCTGCTGTCCCCACCTTACCCTTGTGTGCTACCATTGGGCTACTGGGCAGAAGGGTAGATGATATGACAAAAAATGTGATCAGGCATGGTGGATGGGAGGAGGGGAGCTGCTCTGCCTGAGTCCCTCTGCCTTTCTAGTAACAAATTTGGAGGGTGGGGAGGAATAGCACACATAGCCCACAGAGAGTGCTCTGTGTATTATCTTTGGCATGCATACCATAGGTTCTCCATCACTGTTTTATTGCATTTAGGCAAACAGAAGACAGTATTGGTGATGAGACAATCATGAAATACACAAATCATCAGTAATAAGTGATGATTACTATTACTATTTCCAACTCCATTCCTCCCAAGAAGAGTCCTTGCCATTTCTGACAGTCTGTGCCTACTCTAGCATTAAAGTCACCTAGAATTACAAGCTTGTCCTCTTTTGGCACACTTCTTGTTGAGGCTCTACAGGTCTGCATAAAATTTTTCTTTGACTTCATCAGGATTTGTCTTGGTGGGAGCATTGGCACTGTTATTGGTAGCATGGTCGCTCAAAGTGGCAATCGCATTGTCATGAGCCTGTCATTCACTCTTGGAGAATCATACAAGCCTGTTGACTAGCTTAGATTTGATTGTGGAACCTGTGCTACCTTCACAGCACTCTTCATTACTGCAGAAAAATGCATATGTAGCTGCTCATCTTTCAAGTCTACTGAGTGGAATCGTCTTTGCAAAAGATTTTGCAACTTTTTTGTGTTTTGACTGCAAGCAGGATCCCTGACTGCTGAGATAAGCAGGCCAGAATTAGGTGAAGAAAACAACTTCAAACAGACAATTTTTAGAGCACCATTTCTAGCGTCTTCCTCTCACCAGGAAGTGAGCACACAGTCCTTAAAAAAGGCTGCTCAGTTTTCTGGGTTAAGATGGCGGCAGAGTAAAAAGCAGCTCTTAACCTCTCCTGACCGAAACACACAAAACTCCTCAAGGGGACATAAAAACAAATCCAGACGAACTGAGGAACCCCACAACAGGGTGCAGCGTGGAAGGTACGTGGAATCGGGACATTTCCATGCTATAAAGGGGTGAAACAGCTCTCACTAAATCGCAGGCTGAGCAACCACCCCACCCCCACGCCCTCCACACACACCACCTATAGCGCCGAAGCCAGTTAAAAAGAAATAGAGCAAGTTTGGGGCACCCATCGAGCCATTGGCAGCTACAGGGCCTGTTCCTGAGAGCAGCAAGATTTGGGACCCCAATAAGCCAAAGAACGCACCTGAAATTTGAGTGCGGGAGAGCGCAGGCCTAGCGGAGGCGTGGGTGGAGGCAGAGACAGCCAGGAGCCAAAGCTCTGAAACCCTGAGTGGGGAACCAGCATAGACGGGTATATGACTGTGGAAGCAGCGCCCTGAGATTTGTAAAGGAAACTCCAGCAGAGGATCAAGCAAGGGGGTCCACCAGGGGGCTTGACCTTGGAAAAAACCAGAACTCAGACCTCAGAAGCCAAAAGACCGCGGCGAGGATAAAGCTGAGAAGCTACTGGGCTAATGATGGCTACCCAGACTCAGGAAGTTCAGAAGAGAAAGTTAAACAACAAGAAAAAGAAGTCTTTAATACTCGACAACTTTTACACAGAGAAAATTCAGACAACTGAGCAAACAGAGGAGGAGAACAAACAAGCATCCGGACCCTCCTCAAATAAGGAAAACGGGTCACAAGCTATGGAAGAGTTCAAAACTGAGATTCTGAGGAAGATGGAAGAGATCTGGCAAGAAAATAACAGTTTAAAAGGTAGAATCTTGCAATTGGAAAGTGAGGCTCAGAAATCAAATGAACTGATAAGCAAATTGAACACCAGAAACGACCAGATTGAAAAGGAAAACCAAAAGATTATAGCTAAAAACCAGTCCCTAAAGGCTAGAATCGAGCAATTAGAAGCTAATGATCTCTCAAGACAACAAGAACAAATAAAACAAAGTCAAAAGACTGAAAAAAAAGAAGGAAATATGAAATATCTCAATGAGACAGTGACAGACCAAGAAAACCGGTCTAGAAGAGACAATTTGAGAATAATTGGTGTTCCAGAAAAACCAGAAATTAATAGAAACCTGGACTCTGTACTAAAAGAAATTATTCAGCAAAATTGCCCTGAAGTCCTACAACAAGAGGGCAATATAGACATTGAAAGGATTCATAGAACACCCACTACATTCGATCCAGAGAAGAAAACAGTTAGAAATATAATTGCCAAATTCAAGAGCTTTCAAGCAAAAGAAAAAAATCTAACAAGAAGCCAGAAAGAGACAATTCAAATATCAAGGAACACCAATCAGGATCACACAGGATCTGGCAGCCTCCACGCTAAAAGACCGTAAGGCTTGGAATACAATATTCAGAAAGGCAAGAGACCTGGGCCTGCAACCACAGATCAACTACCCATCAAAATTGACTATATATTTCCAGGGGAAAGTATGGGCATTCAACAAAATTGAAGAATTCCAGGTATTTGCACAGAAAAGACCAGGGCTAAATGGAAAGTTTGATATCCAACCACAAAAATCGAGAGAAACATGAAAAGGTAAATAAGAAACAGAGGGGAAAGAAAGAAAACTTATAATTTTTAAATTTGCCTTTCTAAGAGCCTCAGTAACATCTAATTATATGTATTCCTATGTAGAGAAATGTTATGTATAATTCTCTGTAGTGAACTCTATTCACTATTATAGTATCCACTATTATAGTAATCAGAAGAATAATTCACAGGGTGAGGGTGGAACACTAAATAATCTAAGATGACATGGGGGATGGGAAAGAGGGGGTGAATTGCAGGGGACACCAAGAGAAACTTGAGTGAATAAGAAAAATAGGATATTCTATTACACACAAAGAGGGTATGGGAAGGAGAAGGGACAAATACTATTATAAGTAGGAGAGGAAGAGAGTATTAAGAGGTAATAATCAAACCTTACTCTCAGTGTAATTAACCCGGAGAGGGAAGAGTAGCTATACTATCCATTGGGACATAAAACTGTTATCTAACCCTTCTGAGAAAGTCAGAGGGGATAAATCAAGGGAAACAGGGGAGTGGGGAGGTCAAAAAAAGGGAGGGGAGAAAAAGGGGGAGGGAATTCATAATGCAGTTAAAAACAAAAAGGAGGGGGGGAAATAAGAGAGGGGGTAGGAAGGGAAGTCAGTCAAGGGAGGGGATAAGGGATAGGGTCTTAATAGCAAACCACTGGTTTTAAAGGATATAGTTTAAGGAAAAGGGGTAAGAATAGGGGAGGAAACGAAAATGTCAGCAAATGCAGAACTGATGATTATAACTCTGAATGTGAATGGGATGGACTCGCCCATAAAACAGAAGCAAATAGCAGAGTGGATTAGATACCAAAATCCTACCATATGTTGTCTACAAGAAACACATATGAGGCGGGTGGACATACACAAGTTTAAGGTTCAGGGCTTGAGCAAAACCTTTTGGGCATCAAATGAGAAAAAGAAGGCAGGAGTGGCTATTATGATTTCTGACAAAGCCAAAGTAAAAATAGATATGATTAAAAAAGACAGGGAAGGTCATTACATCCTGATTAAAGGCAGTATAAACAATGAGGAAATAACACTGCTCAATATGTATGCACCAAGTGGCATAGCACCCAAATTCATAAAGGAGAAACTGGCAGAGCTCAAGAAGGAAATAGATAGTAAAACCATACTAGTGGGAGATCTAAATATTCCTCTTTCAGATCTAGATAAATCAAAGTGAAAAATAAATAAGAAAGAGGTAAGAGAGGTGAATGAAGTCCTACAAAAATTAGATTTAATTGATATGTGGAGAAAAATAAATAGGGACAAAAAGGAATACACCTTCTTCTCAGCTGCGCATGGCACATTCACAAAGATTGACCATGTAATAGGACATAGAAACATTGCAAACAAATGCAAACGAGCAGAAATAATAAATGTAACCTTCTCAGATCATAATGCAATAAAAATAATAATTAGTAAGGGCACCTGGACAGGAAAATCAAAAACTAATTGGAAATTAAATAATATGATTCTCCAAAACCAATTTGTCAAAGAAGGAATCATAGAAACAATCAATAATTTCATTGAAGAAAATGACATTGATGAGACATCCTACCAAACTCTGTGGGATGCGGCCAAGGCAGTATTCAGGGGGAAATTTATATCCTTGAGTGCATATATTAACAAATTAAGGAGGGCAGAGATTAATGAATTGGGCATGCAACTCAAAAAATTAGAAAGCGAACAAATTAAAAATCCCCAGATGGAAACTAAATTAGAAATACTAAAAATCAAGGGAGAAATTAATAAAAATCGAAAGTAAAAGAACTATTGAATTAATAAATAAGACTAGAAGCTGGTACTTTGAAAATACAGATAAAATAGACAAAGTACTATTCAATCTAATAAAAAAAAAGGAAAGAAGAAAACCAAATTGACAGTATCAAAGATGAAAAGGGAAACCTCACCTCTAATGAAGAGGAAATTAAAGCAATCATAAAAAACTATTTTGCCCAATTATATGGCAATAAATATAACAATTTAGGAGATATGGACGAATATTTACAAAAATATAAACTGCCTAGATTAACAGCAGAAGAAATAGAATACCTAAATAATCCCATATCAGAAAAAGAAATTGAACAAGCCATCAAAGAACTCCCTAAGAAAAAATCGCCAGGGCCTGATGGATTCACAAGTGAATTCTATCAGACATTCAAAGAGCAACTAATCCCAATACTATACAAATTATTTGATATGATAAGCAAAGAAGGAGTCCTACCAAATTCCTTTTATGACACAAATATGGTACTGATTCCAAAGCCAGGGAGATCAAAAACAGAGAAA
>NW_025371646.1:7434-7879 GCF_016433145.1 Gracilinanus agilis | reverse complement strand
AAACAATGTAGTCAAAATCAGAAGGGAAACAACAAATTGGGAAAAAATCTTTATAACAAAAAACTCTGACAGGGGTCTAATTACTCAAATATACAAGGAGTTAAATCAATTGTATAAAAAATCAAGCCATTCCCCAATTGATAAATGGGCAAGAGACATGAATAGGCAATTTTCAGGTAAAGAAATCAAAAGTATCAATAAGCACATGAGAAAGTGTTCCAAATCTCTAATAATTAGAGAAATGCAAATCAAAACAACTCTGAGGTATCACCTCACACCTAGCAGATTGGCTAAAATGAAAGAAGGGGAGAGTAATGAATGTTGGAGGGGATGTGGCAAAATTGGGACATTGATGCATTGCTGGTGGAGTTGTGAACTGATCCAGCCATTCTGGCTGGCAATTTGGAACTATGCCCAAAGGGCTATAAAAGACTGCCTGCCCTTT
>NW_025371646.1:0-7336 GCF_016433145.1 Gracilinanus agilis | reverse complement strand
AAAGGGCTATAAAAGAATGCCTGCCCTTTGATCCAGCCATACCATTGCTGGGTTTGTACCCCAAAGAGATCATAGATAAACAGACTTGTACGAAAATATTCATAGCTGCGCTTTATGTGGTGGCAACAAATTGGAAAAGGAGGGTATGTCCTTCAATTGGGGAATGGCTGAACAAACTGTGGTATATGCGGGTGATGGAATACTATTGTGCTAAAAGGAATAATAAACTGGAGAAGTTCCAGGCGAACTGGAGAGACCTCCGGGAACTGATGCAGAGCGAAAGGAGCAGAGCCAGAAGAACTCTATACACAGAGACTGACATTCTGTAGTAAAATCGAATGTAATGGACCTCTGAACCAGCAGCAATGCAATGACCCAGGACAATTCTGAGGGATTTATGGTAAAGATGCTACCCACATTCAGAGGAGGGACTGCAGGAGAGGAAACATATAGGAAAAACAACTGCATGAACGCATGGGTCGGGGTGGACATGATTGAGGGTGTAGACTCGAAACTACCACACCAATGCAACTACCAACAATTTGGAAATTGGTCTTGATCAAGGACACATGACAAAACTAGTGGAAATGCGCATGGGTAGGGGGGGTGCGGGGGGGGTTGAAGGGGAAAGGAGGAGCATGAATCATGTAACCATGTTAAAAATGAATATTAATAAATGTAAAAAAAATAAATAAAAAAAAATCCTAGGGAAAAAAAAAAAAGATTCAAGATACCAAAAAATACTAAGATTCAAGAAATCAATCTCAGAAGAACAATGTAGTAGGCAAGGGAAATGGTGCCAGTTAATTGTTCTTTTGAAAAAAATTGGAGATATTTGTGGACAATAGCATCAACATGAATCAACATAGTGAGAGGGCAACTATAAAAGCTAATGTAATCTTGGGCTACATTTAGAGAAGTGTGCTCTCCAGAGCTACAGAGGTAATAGTCCCACTGGACTCTGTTCCCATCTAGAACTTTGTGTTCAGTTCTAGGCACCATGTTTTATGAAGAATATTGCTAAGCTGGAAAGCATTCAGAGGAGCAAACCAGGGTGGTTGAAAAGATCATGAAGTTAGTTGAAGGCATGAGGGATGTTTAGCCTGGAGAAGAGAAGATATGGGGGAGAATGGTAGTTGACTTCAAGTCTCTGTAGGACAGTCATGCTGGAGAGGCATTAGACTTGATTTGTTTGAAACAAGAGAGTCCAACTAGGAGTTATGGGGGACAGTAACTGACAGGAACAACTTCCAAACTATTGGAACTCTAAAAGTAGGACAGGTTGGTAGCAAAAGAAGTGGTAATCTGGTGGAATGAGAGTCTTGATACATCAACAGGAGCAAGAAATTGGGGGCGATGCCAAGCTCTCGGAAGCTGATTAATAAAGCAATGCTGGGAGAACCTGGACAGAGCAGTAGCCAAGTGACAGGCTATTGGATAAAGATGGGCATGGCAGGGAACCCCATAATTGAGGACATGGTGGGGCAAGGAACAAAAGATAATAAAGTACAGAGTCATCATATGAAGAAGTGAACCTCAACTTTGTCTTTGCTAGCACTGTGAGTCGTGTGGACTGTGTAGGTCATTGTAATGCCAAGTTCTTTCTCTATAGAGAAAGGGAATGTCAGCTGCTGGTAACACTATAAACTTCAGTAACTTCAGAGGTCCTTGAGCAAAGTGGGAGCCATTAGAAACCCATCCTCCAGCTCCATATCCATTCCTTTATAACTCAACACAAAACTCCCTCTCTGGAGAAGGTTGCCTGACAGGACATCCCCATGGTCAGATAAGGAAAGTATCCTAGATGCTTCTAAATCTCTCATTCTTCCTATTGGAATGGTGGTCCAGATATAGGGCCTATGAGTTATCCCAGAATCCTCTCTTTTGTTTCTAGTGCATAAAGATAATTTGTGGAAAGGAGAAGTAGTTCTAGGAAAACAGCTTCTCCAGTTTCCATGATTCTAGGCCATAGGGGAGCTTTGCTGACTTTCACTAATATCCAACATTTCTGGGAACTGGAAGATCATGTAAATGGATAACTCTGAAAATTTGCTTAAAGCACTGGTAATAAGCCTGTTCCTCTGAAATATTAGCATGGAACACTTCAAAGTCAGCAGTTGAGGATAGATCCTTTCCCGTGATTTCTTTTTGTTGGTAAACTTATCCATTCTTCAAGGGCCAGCTCAAAAGCTACATGTAACTTTCTCTAGTTCTCACTGCCATCCCAAGTGATTTTGCTCACATTTGATCTCATGGAATTTTCTGCTTCTTATACAATTTATATTCAAATTCTTTTTATGTTTACTTCTGTGCATGTCTTAGCTCAGAAAACCACAAATGCACCTAGATAAACATAATATCAATAATAATGAGTAACTTGTCTTTTCCCTTCTAAATTATAAGTTTATTGAGGGAAGGGACTCTGCCTTATTTATCTTAGCATCTTCCCATGGTGCAGGCTGATAAAACTTAACCCCATCCATCAATGTAGGGTCTCTTAATGTCCATTAAATTATTTTATGTAAAATATTTTATAATAGTATTTAGATATAATAATTTTTCTTTGTATTCCAATCTCTTATTTTATGATCTTAAATACATGATTGTGAGAAGGGGTCCATGGGCCCTCACCCACCTGTATCAAAGGAGAAAGGAAGAATAAAGACATAGAAACTCTAGAAGAATGGATGACTCCATGAGTGTAGTCCCTGACCCTAGAGGAATTTTTACCAGCCCCTAGGACTATTCTTATCTGATCTGCTCAAGAATGGTGTATTCAAAGATACTTAGGGCCTGTTTAACCTCAAATAGCACATTTATAAAAGGCTCTTTTGATGTCAGTGTACATCTAAAGCCTGAGTGATGGCTGCTCTCCTGGGATATGGTCTGGGTACATTTTCATTTCCCAGAACTAGAATAAGAGCCAAATATGTTGGAAGCACAGGTCTCCTCTTAGTGTGTGTATGAAGGAAAGTTCCTCTCCTCTCCTGATTTGTATACTATAAATATGTCTTGTACTTGACTTAGTTTGGTTTCAAAGGATTCTGTAGAATAACTAGTGTAGTTATTGGGGTAGACTGGCCCCAGGTGAGGGGGTGGGCAGTGTGTGATCAATCTCTGAGACATGCAGAAATATTTCCTTCCTGTTTTCAGCCAAAGTAACCACAAGGAAGAAGCTTGAGGTGGGACTATTTTCCTCTATAAGACTGACTCTCAGGCTGGTACTTTGTAATGACTCAAAGTTTTCTAATTGATCAAAAATCGAGAAGGGCTGATGAATCAGGGGCTGCTGAGCCAAAACTGAGTGTGGGTACAAAAGGGACAGCTTGTTCGTGTCTCATTCTTTTCCTTTCCAACAGTGGAGTGGCAGGACTACTTAGGAATGGATTGGAGTAGAGTAAGAGAAGGGCAGAAGTCTTGTCTCCCATCTGGCCATAGGAGTCTATGTGTGCATGGCTGCCTCTCTCTCTCTTTGTATTCATTCTTTCTTTATCTTTGGCAAGTGAATATTTCAGGATGGAAGAGTCCAAGTGACTTGTTAAGTTTGGGAGATCCAGATGTCTCATCAGAGTTTCTATCCCTGGTCAAATCTGAATGGCAGTAATGGTGATCTTCACTAGAGGTGGTAGCAATGACCAGTGGAAGTGGTTGTAAATGGATCACTCGCACATATCTTATTATAAATTAATGCCTAACGTCCCATAAATTTTGCTTGTATTTGTGGAGAATATACCCTGGATTTGGGGGAGAATGCTTTATGCTAATCTTTATACCAAATTCTTCTTGCTATACTTTCTTAGTCAATCCCTCTGAGTTTCTGGAACTAAATCTACTTTTATTTATTTATTTACATGTTTATTTAGAATATTTTTACATGATTACATGATTCATGATCCCCCCACCCCGCTTTTCCTCCCCACTCCCAAAGCCAACAAGCAGTTCCACTGGATTATACATGTATCATTGTTCAAAACTGATTTTCATGTTATTCATATTTGCAGTAGAGTGATTCTTTAACATCAAAACCCTAATCACATCCCTATTGTGGTCGATCAGCTACGTGGTTGATCATATATTTTTCTTTTCTTTCCCTTTTTTGGAATTATGCCCAAAGGGCTTCATTTATTAATTTATTTAAAAAATTTTTCTTTTTCAGAAAATTTTTCCATGATTCCATGATTCATGTTCTTACTCTCCCCTCCACCACCCCAAACCCCACCCCACCCCGTAGCCAACATGCATTTCCACTGGTTTTTACAAGTGTCATTGATCAAAACCTATTTCCATATTATTGATAGTTGCACTGGGTTGATTGTTTAGAGTCTATATCCCCAGTCATGTCCGCATCAACCCATGTGTTCATGCAGTTGCTTTTCTTCTGTGTTTCCACTCCTGCAGTTCTTCCTCTGAATGTGGGTAGCGTTCTTTTCCATAAATCCCTCAGAATTGTCCTGGGTCATTGCATTGCTGCTAGTACAGAAATCCATTACAATCAATTTTACCACAGTGTATCAGTCTCTGTGTACAATGTTCTTCTGGCTCTGCTCTTTTCACTCTGCATCAATTGCTGGACACTCTGCATCAATTGCTGGAGGTCTTTCCAGTTCACATGGAATTCCTCCAGTTCATCATTCCTTTGAGCACAATAATATTCCATCATCGACAGATACTACCATTTGTTCCGCCATTCCCCCAATTGACAGGCATACCCTCTTTTTCCAGTTTTTTGCCACCACAAAGAGAGCAGCTATAAATATTTTTGTACAAGTCTTTTTCCCTAGATCATATATTTTTCTAATGCATTTGTGGTTCCACAGTTCTTTCTTTGTATATGGATAATGTTCTTTCTCCTAAGTTCTTCTGGATTGACCTGGGTCATTGCATTGCTACTGGTAGAAAAGTCCATTACATTCGATTGTGCCATAATATATCAGTCTCTGTGTACAATGTTCTCCTTTTGCTCTGCATCAATTCCAGGACGTCATTCCAGTTCACATGGAATTCTTCCATTTCTTTATTCCTTTCAGCATAATAATATTCCTTCACCAACATATACCACAATTTATTTAGTCATTCCCCAATTGACAGAAACCCTCTCATTTTCCAATTTTTTGCCATCTTAAAGAGGGCAGCTATGAATATTTTTATACAAGTCTTTCTCATTATTTCTTTGGGGTACAAACCCACCAGTGGTATGGCTGGACCAAAGGGCAGGCATTCACTTAAAACCCTTTGGGCATAGTTCCAAATTGCCCTCCAGAATGATTAGACCAATTCACAACTCCACCAGCAGTGTATTAGTGTCCCAATTTTGCCACATCCCCTCCAACATTTATCGCTTTCCTTTGCTGTCATATTGGCCATACTGCTATATGTGAGGTGGTACCTCAAAGTTGTTTAGATTTGCATTTCTCTAATCAGGAGGGATTTAGAGCACTTTTTCATGTGCTTATTGATAGTTTTGATTTCATCATGTGAAAACTGCCTAATCATGATCCTTGACCATTTGTTGATTGGGGAATGGCTTAATTTTTTGTAGATTTGACTTAGTTCCTTATCTATTTGGGAAATTAAACCTTTGTCAGTGAGTTTTGTTATAAAAATGTTCTCTCAGTTTGTTGCTTTCCTTCTAATTTTTGTTGCATTGGTTTTGTTTGTACAAACCCTTTCTAATTTGATATAATCAAAGTCATTCATTTTACATTTTGCAATGTTTTCTGTCTCTTGCTTTATCTTAAGTTCCTTCCTTTCCCACAGATCTGACAGGTATACTAATCTATGTTCACCTAATTTAGTTATGATTTCACTCTTTATATTTAAGTCATATACCCATTTTGAATTTATCTTGGTAGAGGGTGTAAGATGTTGATCTAAACCTAATTTTCCCCATCATGTTTTCCAGTTTTCCCAGCAGTTTTTGTCAAATACTGAGTTCTTGGCCCAAAAGCTGGAGTCTTTGGATTTATCAGCCAGTCCCTTCTTAAAGTTAACTGATGGCTGTGGTTAATTGAGAACACAAATGGGGGCTTGGGAAAAATAGTACCAGAAATACCTGTCATTAGGATTACCTGTAGAACCATGAAAAAATTAGCCAGTCACCCTTTGGTGATCACAGCCTGTGTATATGAGAATGGGTTGGGAGAAGTAGCCCCAGAGTTTGACTCCACTATTTCCCCAATTCCTTTCTAACTTTAAATCTATAATCCTATAGCCCCCCATGAGTTTTTTTCTGTTCCCTCCTTCTCAAATTATTTGCTATTTCAATGTTTATTTGATATATGTATGTTTATATACAATATACACATATAAATTTATATTTATGTTTATAAATGTATATTTATATATATGTATATATACATACAGGCTATCCCCAAAATCTTAGTACAGTTATTTCTCCCAAAAGAATATAAGTTTTTGGAGGACAGGGACTGTTGTTTCGGTTCTATGTCCAGTTCCTAGCATAGTGCCTGACACCCAAAAGCTGCTTAATCTATGTTCATTGATCCAAATGATTCACTTAAAGGGTAGAAAGACAGCTCCTGTATAAAGTCACCTTGCTGAGAATTCTAACACCATGATGCAGATTTCCTTTATCTGTTTATTTCTCTCTGTGGCTCCCGGTTGTTGGAAGCCCCTCATAAAGGCACCGTGGATCTCAGCCAGAGTGATTGAGAGACAATATTGTGCGGCAATGCTGGCCGAGGGCCGTCTCTGCCACAGCTGATGAATTCCCCATCATCCTCCCCAGCTGTGTGTGCCCGGCTCAGTGTGCCAGGAAGCAGAGTTACTAAGGTGACTTTGACAAGTGCGTGATGCAGAGATGAGGGCCCCAAGTGATGAGCTGCCAAACTTATAAAAACTACCTGCTTGGTAATAAGCCATTTGTATGCTCCATTCTAAACAATTTAATAATGAGCTTGCAATGAGGTGTGCCAGCCATACTTAATGACTTGTACCTCTATAAATAGCTTTTATAGGTACAGTTTAGATGGATGTAAATACATGGGTTCAGTTCCTTTAGATACTGTGACCTTTGTCTACCCCCAAGAGGCTGTGCAACGATCATTAAGAAATTGATAAGGTCAGAGATCTGAAAATACCTAAAAGGTCACTGAGTCTGGCTCTTTAATTTTACAAATCAGGAAGCAGAAGACCAGAGAACTGAAAGTGTCTTGCTCAGAACTACAGGGATAACAAATAAGAGAGCTTAGAAGTGAATCTTGGCCCTCTGACACTGATTTTTTTCTCTTTCTTTCTTTCTTTCTCTTTCTCTCTCTTCCTTCCTTCCTTCCTTCTTTCCTTCCTTCCTTCCTTCCTTCCTTCCTTCCTTCCTTCC
>NW_025371645.1:0-1101 GCF_016433145.1 Gracilinanus agilis | reverse complement strand
TCTCATTCACTATCTCCTCATTTCTCACTGTCTCTCTCTTTCCCTCCACTTCCATTTTCTCCATTTATATCACCATCCCCTTTTCTCTATATCCCTCTGTCTCTGGCCCTGTTTCTCTGTCTCTTTCTTCCTTTATCCCAATAGCTCCACATCTCTCATCCTTTTTCTCCTTTTCACTGCCTCTATCTCTCTATGTCTCTCCTTCCCCACTGTTTTTCTTTCTTCTGACTCTCTCCTTCTCTCATTCCCTGTATCTCTATTTTTCTCTCCCTACCCCTTTGTCTCAACTCCGCCAAGGACGGTCCCAAGCCCGGCTGAAAAAGGAGGAGGATTGGGCGTGGGGCTAGCAACCTCACTCCGTAAAAAGTCTCACTTGCTACAGAAACGGCAACCTCATTAAACCAACAAAACCAAGGATCGCCTAGTCTGGAATATTGCTCTCCAACAGAGTCCATGACGTGCAGATATGGCTTCGGACCATCAACTCCTGGTGGCAACTTTTAGAACTAAGTTGAAATCATTCAAAGACCTTTCAGGCAGATTACACCACAAGTTCGAAGATCTGCCGAAAACCGAAACCAAGGCCGTCAGAATGACATGGGCCCAGCTGGGGGAAGTTGCCCAGAACAGAGTCCGTTGGCATGAGATGGTTGCAGCCCTATGCTCCTCTAGGAGCCAACAGGAATAACGACAACGACGACCCCTTTGTCTCTTTCTCCCTCTGTCATTCTCCTTGTTTTTCCCTACTCTTCTTGCTTTTTTGTCTCCATCTCAGGCTCTCTCTCAATCTCTTCATCTTTCTGCATCTCTAGGTCTCTCTGTCATAGTCTCTCTCTCTTTCCCTCTGACTGTCTCTTTGTCTCCCTCCATCTCTGTCCCTGTCAATGTAGTTAACTCTCCACCTCCCTTTCTCCACTCTGTGCCCATTTCTCTTCCTTTCTCTCCCTGTCTCCTTTTCTCCAACTGTCTCACCTTTGTCTCCTGACTTTCAGCCTCCTTCTCTCCTTGTTTCCCTCCTTCTCTGTCTCTCTTCTTCATCTTTGTTTTACCCTCTCCCTCTTTATCTCTCCGGCTTTCTCTGTCTAAACGTCTCTCCTTCTC
>NW_025371644.1:0-5022 GCF_016433145.1 Gracilinanus agilis | reverse complement strand
GGAACTGATGCAGAGCGAAAGGAGCAGAGCCAGAAGAACTCTATACACAGAGACTGATATACTGTGGTAAAATTGAATGTAATGGACCTCTGTACCAGCAGCAATACAATGACACAGGACAATTCTGAGGGATTTATGGTAAAGATGCTATCCACATTCAGAGGAAGGACTGCAAGAGAGGAAACATATAAGAAAAACAACTGCTTGAATGCATGGGTTGGGGTGGACATGACTGAGGGTGTAGACTCGAATCTACCACACCAATGCAACTACCAACAATTTGGAAATTGGTCTTGTTCAAGGACACATGACAAAACTAGTGGAAACGCGCATCGGCCAAGGGTGGGGTAGGGTGCGGGGGGGGTNGCAACTACCAACAATTTGGAAATTGGTCTTGTTCAAGGACACATGACAAAACTAGTGGAAACGCGCATCGGCCAAGGGTGGGGTAGGGTGCGGGGGGGGGGGGGGTTGAAGGGGAAAGGTGGAGCATGAATCATGTAACCATGTCAAAAATGAATATTAATAAATGTTAAAAAAAATCACTAGAGGCATGGGAGGTAACCATAAAACAAAAAAAAATATTTTCATGATCAGCCACTTAACAATATTTCATAATACTTGGATCCTCCAAATAGTTAATTTTTCTACCATTCAAAAAGTATTAACAGCTGTTTATCACCTATTTCAGATGGAAAGGTGTACCTGAGAAAGAATTGGGTCAGATATGAAATGGATTTTAAAGAAAATATTTTAAATTACCAATTAGTGTATGTAAGTAAAAAACCACAATCCTTAATTATTAATAAGTAACATAGGTTCCTGACACAAGTCAACACACTAGAACATCAGTTCTAGTGCAAGATGACAAACGCGGGTGCATCAAATGAACAAGTCAATACAACAAAACAGCAGTTCCAGTGCAAATTGATAAGTGTGGGATAACATAAAATGACACAAGTGAGGTGGTGCTGACTTCGCAGATCTTCACAAGAACAGCAAACCTGAGAACTACAAAAGACATCCGTGACCAAATACACCAATTGTAAGGAAAACATCCACACTGTAAAGAGGAGTATCAGATCAGCGTTGGACACATGTATTTGAAGAAAATAACTTACACACAACAGAATTCTCACTGCATACAACACTAGATTCCATTCAAGCAGTACATGCACTTTGCAAAAGAATTCCGGTGGAATAAGTATAAAAC
This sequence comes from Gracilinanus agilis, assembly GCF_016433145.1. Lineage (NCBI taxonomy): Eukaryota > Metazoa > Chordata > Mammalia > Didelphimorphia > Didelphidae > Gracilinanus > Gracilinanus agilis. Next base: position 3,809 of record NW_025371644.1, on the reverse strand, counting down.
GCCTCATTACACAGATAAATTATGCTAGACAACACATAAGACATTTTCCTGATTTCACATCTACATGTGAAACACTAAACTTACACTTAAGAGAGAAGAGCATGTCTGCCTTAGCACAGAATTTTCTCTTACTTTGGTTCAGACACCTTCTACTCAAATCACCTGACACTTCATGAAAATATGTAAATTTTGCTTACTAACCCTTAACAATAAGTTTTGCTAACACACAGGGACAGTTTAGTTAGTTTGATAAGTTAGAACAGGGACAGATTTTTCTAAACCTTCTTTGTATATATTGTACATAGCATAAGTCTATGGTTTGACCAATAGACTTACAAATAATTATAGTCTTACTTATTCTTACTAACATTTCTAACATAGACATAAGTGTACTAACATATTCATATACTAACTTAAGAAAGTGAACTAGAATTTAGGAGCTTAGATTGGAAAATTTTTTTCTTAGTTAATATTTTTCTTGTTAATTCATAAAATTAGATAGATACATAGGTAGAATTCATTACTTTATTCAAGTTAGCAAATGTTAGCTTTAAGAAAGTTTGTGAATGTTTACATTTAATTTGCTTTTCCTTTCTGCTCAAAATTTTTTTTGCAAATCTTAAATCCCCATTCCTTTCCAATCCCTTTACCATAATCCGTCCTAGTTTGGCTTAGTCTAGTCTTAGCATAGTTTAGGAGATAGAAACCTTTTTCTTATTTTGCAAACTTAGTTAGGGATAAGAGCTTAGTTAGAATTTAGCTTAGAATAAGAGTAGTACTCCCTTAGACCTTAGTAACCAGAAAATGTTGCAAGCTGTAAATTTAGAAAAGAGAAATGAGCAAAATGTAGTGCAAAGGTGCAAACAACCCTATAGAACCTTGCTAACTGCAGAATTTCTGGCAGTTAAGAAGGGTTTAGAACCCTCACTAGAGGCATTTGATCCTGGAGGCTCAGTCAGAGCCTCAGTCTTGGGGCTGAAACCAGGCCTTGATTCCTTGATTCTGTGCCTTTTCTTTTGAGATTTTATAGCTTAGCTAATTCCTCTGGATCTCCCTGACCTTCCCTATTCCAATTACCATTTCCTTTCCTAATTTCCTGTGGGTTTTCGAAGAAGGGTGGATTTGGGTGGTAGCAATCAAACTTTGAAGACTTACTTTTCCCCATAGTCAAGTAGGGCTTACCCTTGATACAAATTATCTCCTGATTCATTGTGTGTAACTTCACTAACCTTAAAGGCAACAAAACCTCCCAGGACTGAGTGAGGTCAGGCCCTTTCTCAATCTCCCATTCCTGTATCCCTCCCCCACCTGGAGCTTCTCCCTAGGTTGTTGTTAGAGAAACCTTATATCCTTCTGTCCTTTATAATCAACCCTGAAACTTAATAAACCCTGTTGTCATTTAATCAAACCTTTTGCTAAATCATTGGTTGAATGATAAAAGAGGGATAAGAAGAGAAAGGAATAGTTTCTCTTTGGATCCTGAGGGGAGTTGGAGGAGTCCATCTTGGAGGAAGTGGTGATCTCTATACTTCCTCTGAGAAGCCCTTCTATGTCACAGACAGGGAAGAGCCTTGGGACTCTTTCTTTGTGAACTTGAGAAACTGACTAGAAAGCTCTCTAGTTAGTTTCAAACCATTTCTGGCTGGCCCTAACCTTTTGTCTGTAGAAGTGTCCTTCCTACCTGAATGAGTTCAGCCAGTTTCCCTTCAGTGTCCCCTGTCTCAAGCCTGTGTACCCAGACTGTGTCTCCCTGTTGCAGCTGCCTGCCCAACTACCTCATCCTCTTCCCTTGCTGCTCATTATACTTTATCATCCTATATTTCCCTAAACTCAGCCATTCCCTTACATCTCTCCTAACACCTTAATTTACTACCTCCACTATTGCACCCTCCTTTCCTATCTACTGATAGGGACCCACAAACCCCATCCACTTGTTTTATCCTCTTATTACAATATTCATTATTTTGAATGTGAATGGGATGGACTTACTCAAAAAGTGGAAATAGACATCATCATAGTTTAAAAAACCTGATTACAATTAGGAAGTGTCTGAGGCTAAACCTGGGTCCAGGCATACACTCCATCCACTGTGCTACCCCTACCTGCCACTCATGCATCTTTTCAATAGAAAAAAAACATCTTTTTCAGACCATAATGCAATAAAAAATATTCAATAAAAAATTATGTAAACAGATTAAAAATTGGAACCTGTGTCATTTGAAATTATTGTAAGCCCTGGAAGACTACGTCTCCCAGGACTCTCTCTGCTACAACTTCCCCTGACACCTCCCACTTCCTTTGTGGGGAGGTGTCAGGGAAAGTATAAAACAGAAAGTTTGGCGCCTTTTCTCTCTTAACCCTGAGATCTGCTCTTTCTCTACCCAGGAGGGTCTGCTCTCACCACCCTGGAAGCAGAGCTCTCTACCCTGAGACCCTGATCTCTCTTGCCTTTTTCCCTTTCTGTCTACCTCCTAGTTTTCCCTAGACATTTCCTTTCCTAACTTAAATAAAACCTAGCTATTTAAACCCTAAAGTTGCTCTCTGATCATTTATTAGGGGCTCTGATCAATTTCCCCCGCTGGGGGCTGGGGACCACTACCTTCCTTTCTCTTCCTCTACCTTCCTCTCTCCTTTCTTCCATCCTACCATCCTACCTCTATCCCTTCATTTTCACTACACAAACCTAATAATCTAATCCTAAAGCATAAATAGGTCAAAGAATAAATGGTAAATATGGTCAATAATTTCATTAAAGAGAATGAAAATAATAAGACAAAATATCATAAATTTATCAGATACAGCCAAAATAGTACTTATGGGGAAATTTATATCTCTACATATCCTCATCAATAAAATAGAGAAAGAGCAGAGCAAAGATTTGGGCAATCAACTTTTTAAAAATCTAGAGAAGGAACAAATTAAAAATCTCAAATTAAATACCAAATTTGGAAATCCTGAAAATCAAAGGAGAGACTAATAAAATTGAAAGTAAGAAAACCATTTAACTAATAAATAAAATTATTAGCTGGTTTTAAGGGTAAAAACATATATCATTAGTTAATTTTTAAAAAAAGAAAATTGAGTTACCAGTATCAAAATTGAAAAAGATAAATTCACCACCAATGAAGATAAGATTAAAACTATTGTTAGAAGATATTTGGCCCATTGATAATAAATCTATCAAGGCAGCTAAGTGACTCAGTGAATAGAAATCCAGACCTAGATATGTGAAATCTTGGGTCCAAATCTGGCCTCAGACACTCTCTAGCTATGTGACCCTGGGCAAGTCTCTTGACCCCAATTGCATAGCCCTTACCATTCTTCTGTCTCGGAACCAATACTTAGTGTAAATTCAAAGGCAAAAGCAAAAGGTTTAAAAAATAAATAAATCTGTCTAAATGAAATGGATGAATTGTCCAGATTGACAGAAAATAAAATAAAATACTTAAATAATTTCACCTTAGAAAAAAGAAATTGAGGAAGCAACTAGGTGACTCAGTATATTGAGAGCCTAGAGATGGGAGATCCTAGGTTTAAATCTGGCCTCAGACCCTTCCCAGCTGTGTCACCCTGGGCAAATCACTTAAGCACCATTGCCTAGACCTTACCACTCTTTTGCCTTGGAGTCAATACATAGTATTGATTTTAAGATTGAAGGTAAAGGCTTAAAATGAAAAGAAAGAAAGAAAGAAAGAAAGAAAGAAAGAAAGAAAGAAAGAAAGAAAGAAAGAAAGAAAGAAAGAAAGAAAGAAAGAAAGAAAGAAAGAAAGAAAGAAAGAAAGAAAGAAAGAAAGAAAGAAAGAAAGAAG
>NW_025371643.1:0-5626 GCF_016433145.1 Gracilinanus agilis | reverse complement strand
GGAGGGAGGGAGGGAAAGAAGGAGGGAGGGAGGGAAAGAAGGAGGGAAAGAAGGAGGAAAAGGGAGGAGAAGATGTGAGTTCAAGTCTGGGCTGAGATAATTTACTAATCATATAATCTATCTGTAAAAATAGGAGGGTAGGGAATCATTATACTACCTACTTCACAGAGCTATTAAGATGACTGGGATTCTTAAAGATTGGAGTTCTAATCCAGTCTCTCATATTATTAGCTGTGTAACCGTGATCCCTTAGTTTTTATCTATCTTGATTTCTTCCTTTATTAAATGGGAATAAAAGGACCTGAAGCACCAAACTCAGTGTATTGTATCCAATGAGAAAGCCTTAAATTTCAATAACTTAAAATTGCATTATGTTTTAGGATGTGTCATATTAATGTCAGTGTATGGTATACAGTAAGCACTTCAAAATATTTTTCAAACAGTCATTCATCATATCACACTCGAGCATGTGCCAGACAGATAAACTTTTGATTCCTCTTCCTCAGGACTCCTCCTCCTCCTCTTCCCCCACTTCTCTCCCTCTCTCTCTCTCTGTCTCTGTTTCTCCTTCTCTCTCCCTCCCCCCTCTGTCTCTCTCTCTCCCTCTCTCTTTCCCTTCCTCCCTCTCTCTGTCTCTGTCTCTGTCTCTGTCTCTGTATTTGTAGATGGGTTTCCACATATGTGTCTAGGTGTGCGTGTCTCTTCATGTGCCCTGGTGTGTGTCTTTGAGCATGTCTGTGAAAGCTTAAAAGTGTATGAGAAAGCGAGAGACAAGAAAATTGAACTGTTCATCTATTTCTCTCTCTCTCTCTCTCTCTCTCTCTCTCTCTCTCTCTCTCTCTCTCTCTCTCTCTCCCACCCCCGCAGCAGCAGCAGCAGAGGCTATCTGCAAACCCATCAGCCCTTCATCACCCAAGTGTGATCCCAGGCCATCGAAAACCTGAAACACACCATAAATCTTCCAATCTGGTTTAAACCTGGAAAGTTTTAAGAAAGAAGCAGGGGAGGGCAGGAGACAGCCGGGGAGGTGGCGCTGGAGGAAGGGCGGTGAGACGCTGATGAACTGTCCCTCTCTGTCTAATGAAGCACCTTTCCCTAATTCTTCAGATCCAGAGTGGTGGTTTTATCTTGGCATGAGGTGAGACCATTTCCCAGAGCCGGGGTGTTGCTGTTTTTCCCTCTTCCCCATCCTCAAGCGTTCAGACCAGATGTGTCCCACTTTATAAATGCTGGCCAGCTGAGAACACTGCCTCAAGAATGAGCAGCCAGCTTCTCTAATGCCTTCCCCAGTTCTGCCTCAGGAGAATAGCACTTTGGAATAAAGAATGGAGCCCTCAGCCTGGCCTCTCCTTCCTCACCTCCATTCTCCTCCAGGTTTTCCGCCAACAAAGTTTCCCTCTGTATCACCTACCCTTGTTAAAAGACAAACCCAGATCCATTCATACAAGCATCATCCTTTGTCCTCACCAGCATCACCTTCGTCCTCTTTATCCAGAGGAAACTGCTTCAGAGACATGTGCTAGGGAGGCAGCTGGGTCATGATGACCCCAAAATTCAAGAGGAGATCAGAACTGAACCTCTTACTCCTCCTCCAGCAAGCTGACTCTAAAACTCTTAAGGAAGAGAGGTAGAAGACAGGAGAGAAGAAATCGAAATCGTTTTCTTTTTCAATAATAAAGTGAGAAAGTATCACCAATTAATTTTATCTAGTGAGTGAATTAAAATTAAAAAGAAAAGATTCCTGGCGGATTCTTCCCTTCCCCTTCCCCTTCCCCTCACACTCTCTTTTTTATCTTTTCAAAGATGTTCCAGAAGATTCATTTTCAGACCCCCTAACCCAAGTTATTGGGCGATTTCACGGCGGTGTATCTAGGGTGTTCCATTCCAGAGGACCAGGAGAGAACACAGACACAGGAAATTCAATTCTGAAGAAGTTCTGTAACATCTCTGTTTGGGGGTGGGAGGAGAGAGAGAGAGAGAGAGAGAGAGAGAGAGAGAGAGAGAGAGAGAGAGAGAGAGAGTGTGTGTGTGTGTGTACAGACAGACGATGGATTCTTTAGAATATCCATCATTATGTAGGTTTGCTGGCCTCGAGTCTGGGGAAATTGCTCTATTGATACAAAAGGGAGATTTAAAATCAGGCTGCTAGTAACCTTTCAGTTCTGTCCCCTGGGGAGGATCAGACACCTGGGTCAACTGGTGGGGCTTAGTTTTGCTTTTTTAATATCCTCGGTGTGGTGTAATGGCAAGAGGGACAGACTTGAAATAATAAAAATAGTCCCGAAGATACTTTCGGTGAGCCCAAAGAAGATAAGCTTGCATCCTGAAACCTTAATTCTACTGCAAAAAAGCAATTATTTCATCCACCTGTGAAGCAGCCTGCCAAATATGAAACACAAAAGAGAAAAGGGGGCAGCTAGGTTCTTCAATTTAGATGAAGCATCAGGTTGGGTTCAAATGTGGCCTCAGACACTTCCTAGCTGTGTGACCCTGGGCAAGTCACTTAACCCCCAATGCCTACCCTTACATTTCTTCTGCCTTGCAACTGACACTTAATATTGATTCTAAGACAGAAGAAGGTAAAGGGTTGTTGTTGTGGATTGTGTTGTTGTTGGTGATGATTGTGCTGATGTTGTTGATGATGATTGTGTTGTTGATGATATTTGTATTGATGTTGTTGATTGTGTTGATGTTGTTGTTGAAGGTAGAAGGACTTATCCTAGAACTATTTATATCTGAATTCTACTAAATATGAAACTAATAATATCTGTAATAATCATATTAATAATAGCTGATAGTTACACCACACTTTAACACTTAATCCTTGTGATATCCCTATAAGATGCTTAAGATGCTGCTTTTATAACCTTTTACAGAGAAGAAAACTGACTCTCAAAGAGGATGATTGACTTGCCCAGGGTCACACCTGTAATCAGAAGACTTAGATTCAAAGTCTAGTCCTGGGCAGCTGGGTAGCTCAGTGGAGTGAGAGTCAGGCCTAGAGACAGGAGGTCCTAGGTTCAAACCCGGCCTCAGCCACTTCCCAGCTGTGTGACCCTGGGCAAGTCACTTGATCCCCATTGCCCACCCTTACCACTCTTCCACCTATAAGTCAATACACCAAAGTACAAGGGTTTAAAAAAAAAAAAAAAAGTCTAGTCCTGACATGCAACATTCCTGAACTTCACTCCTTCCTTGCCTCCTCCTTTTAGAGTCTTTCTCTTTCTTTCTTCCTTAAGGTCAAGGTGGAGAGAGAGCAACTAGCTAACAATGGATAGTATGTTAGGCAGACCTGGGTTCAAATCTGGCTTCAGACACTTTCTAGATGTGTGAACCTGGGCAAGTCACTTAATCTCAATTGCCTAGCCTTTGTGTTCTGTCTTAGAGTTGATAAGAGGACAGAATATAAGGGTTCTTAAAAAGGAAGGGAATAGCATTTAAATAAAAACTCCTGGGGGCAGCTGGGTGGCTTAGTAGATTGAGAGCCAGGTCTAAAGACCCTGGCTTCAAATCTGGCCTCAGACACTTCCTAGCTGTGTGACCCTGGACAAGTCACTTAACCCCCATTGCCTAGCCCTTACCACTCTTCTGCCTTGGAACCAATACACAGTATCGTATTGGAAAGTAAGGGTTTAAAAAAAAATAAAATAAAAAACAAACCCCAATAAATAAATAAATAAATGAGTGCAGGTAAATAAATAGATAAATGTGTAGGCAAATAAATAAATAAGTGAATGAATGAATGAATGGATGGATGGATGGATGCATGGATGGATGGATAGATGAAGACTCCTGTACATGCCAGGCACTGTACGAAGCACTTTTTACAAGAATTGTCTCATTTAATCCTCATAATAATCCATTAAAATAGGACTGTTGTTCACCCTGTTTTATAGTTGAGGAAACAGAAGCAAACAGAGGTGAACTAATTTGTCTATGATCACATAGCTAGTAAGTATATAAAGTTAAATTTGAATTCAGGTCTTCCCTATTTCAAGCTCAACACTTGATGTACTTTGCCATCAGCTGCCTCAAAGAATGGTCTCAGACTCATCCAACACTGTGCTACATCCTTGGATTTACTTTAAATTTTCAAGAAATGTAAAGAACCTTAAAGACCTCTTTCAGCTCCAAGTCAACAAGTGGAAGTTTAGGTTCAATTGGTTCAGTGTTGGCAAATAGGCAATATACAGAAGGTGGCAAGAATGCATTCCTATTGTGACTTTGGGAAGGCTGTTGAATTCATTAGGTGCCTACTATGTGCCAGGCATTGTTTCAGACACTCTTGTTATTGTTGAGTCATTTTTCAGTTGTGCCTGATTCTTTGTGACCCTATTTGGGGTTTTCTTGGCAAAGATACAAGAGTAGTTTGCCATTTCCTTCTCCAGTTCATTTTTATAGATGAGGAAATGAAGGCAAACTGGATTAAGTGACTTGGTCAGAGTCACACAATAAGTAAGTGTCTGAGACTGGATTTGAACTAAAGACTTTCTTATCCGGGTCTGGTGCTCTGTACATCATGGTGCCACCTAGCTGCCTCTTCCAGGCAGTGGAAATTCTATTAATACCAAGAAAGATGCCCTCAAGGAGCTTGCAATCTAAAGAAGGTAAACAACACTTAAAGGAGGAAGGAAGAAAACAGGGAGGGTAGCAGATGCAAAGTGAAGTGAACAAAATCTCATTTCTGCCTTCTATAAAGGAAGGTATTGGGAGGAGTTTAATATACTGCCCTTCAGCCCTTCAGTCAAAGGGGAAAGGAAGCTGAGATGAATGGTGTCAATTAAGGATTAATTAACTGGAAATAAAGTGGATGCCCAACAAATGAGGAATACTTGAAAAAGTTGGAAACATTTCCATCAACTGTAGTATATGAAACTAGGTTTCCTTTTCTATAAAATGAAGAGGTTAGGGGCAGCTAGAGTGACACAGTGGATAGGTCCTGGGTTCAAATTTGATGTTGGATACTTTCTGGCTGTGTAAATCTGGGCAAGTCACTTAACCCTGTTTCCCTAGCCCTTGTCCTTCTGTCTTTGAGTTGTTACTAGGACAGAAAGTTAATGTTAAAAAAAATATGAAGGGATCATACTCCATCCCTTCTCTAGTGTCTTCCAGCTTTGAATTTTTGATCTTTCCCTTTTCAGTTACCTTCCATCCACCCTATATATATGTACCTATTAATGCATATGCTGTCTCCCAAATTACCTTGTAAGCTCTCTAAGGGAAGGCTATTCCTTTGCCCTGCCCAGCCCAGTGCAGGACACAAAATAGGTGCTTAAGAAATGATTATTAATTGGTTGATCCCATGGCCTGCTTCCCAACACTAAATAGAGGGAGATGCTTTAAATCTAAACCACACTTATTGGCTTTTTCCAAGAGGATCAGGAAAGAAAAAGTGAAGCAAAGCTATTCAGTCTAGCTCCCAGTAATTTCTTCATCTTTGTGTCAGGAAGAAGGAGAAGGAAGAGGAGGAGGAAGAGGAGGAGAAGGAGAAGGAGAAGGAGAAGAAGAAGGAGAAGGAAGAGAAGAAGGAGGAGGAGGAAGAGGAAGAGAAGAAGGAGGAGGAGGAGAAGAAGAAGGAAGAGAAGGAAGAGGAGGAGAAGGAGGAGAAGGAGGAGAAGGAGGAGAA
>NW_025371642.1:0-6901 GCF_016433145.1 Gracilinanus agilis | reverse complement strand
TGGCTCTAGGGGTGTCCTACCCTATGTGAGATCCACTCTGAGCCTATGAAAGGAGTTCCCAGTACTTCTTGAAAGGGCTAGCCAGATCTCAGCTACCCCTCGGAGCTCGGGCCACCAAGGCAGTTGGGGTTCATTTCCACATTCTCAAAGGAGATTTCCCCAATCCAAGACTTACATCTAATCTGCTTTACGGATCACGGACAGGATGAATGAAAACTGTATTTCAGGAGAAGATAAGGTCCCATTTGTTCAGCTGCCACCATTAAGAATTTTCCAAAGAGCTTTAAGGGCCCACAAACTCTCCAAATATTGTTCTTAGGAAGAGGGAGTATTTGATTCACATTTGTGCCGACCTCAGAAATGTGAGGGCCCTTTCCTTTTTGCAAAGGAAGCTTTTTATACCAAGATTGACCCCACAGAGAGAGCAATCCAGGCCATAAACGTGGGCAATTTAAATTAGTCTTTTGGGCGAAAATCTCTCTGTATTCCAAGTCACTCAAAATATTACCTCAATGTAACCTGAACCATTGGGAGTAGCCAGACTTAAACTGGTGTTATGTTTTCAGTAGTAAAGACTGATAACTTGATAGTTCCCTGGGGTTGGATGCTTATGGTGAAAGTCCAAAGTTGACATTGCATGCTATTTTCCTGCAAATCCCCAGGGCTGTATTACAGATGAGATAAGTAAAGATGTATAGAGGGCTTCAGTGGGACTCTGCTTATCTTCAAATAGATGGTAACAATAGCCAACATCCCCGCAGGCTTATTCATTCTCAAATTAATCTCGTCTTGTTCTGCAAGTTGGGGGTAAGGAAAACTTGACTGGGAACATTTGTTTAATTATGGGGGGGGAAAAGTACATTTTATCCATTTTCTGAAGACTTGAGCTTCTTCCAGGAAGGGGGAAATCTTTATTTTCTCTTGTTTTTTTTTTTTTGTTTTTTTTATTCCCTATTTCTTATAAGACGATCAGGAATCACTAAGCTTCAGCTCTAAAAGGATCTCAGCTTATCGCTTTCCTGTTTTTTCACAAAGGATTGAATTGAGCCAAAGAGAAGGTATGTATCTTGGGCCCAGCTGCCAGAAGAATCAATAACCTTGGGAGGCAGATCCCTGGACTCCTTGGCCAGCGCTCTATCCTGATTGATTCTAGGGATAAAACCACCTCGATGTAGCAAGTCATTTGGGTCCCTAGACCTGGACAGACACTGATTAGGGTGTTGTTATCATTCTTCCACTGTCCTTACTAATACTGATAATAATAGTATTTAGAGAGCACTTTAAGGTTTGCAAAGGGCTTTGCAAATCTTATATCATTTGGTCCACAAAATAACCCTAAGAAGCAGGTACTATTATTATTTACATTTTACAGGTGAGGAAATTGAAGCCTACAGAGCCTATGTCTTGTCCAGGGTCACACAACCAGTAAATGTGACCTTTTAAACAAGGACATTAAAAGAGCAATACTAGGTCTGTCCATCTGTCCTGAAGTCTGACAATCTTCCCTGTGGGTCATCTCTTCTAGCATTAAATGTGACCTCCTTAAGAGCAGGGATCATCCCACTTTCCTCATTATAATTCCAGAGATGAAAAGGATGCTTTCCACATAGGAACCACTGAAAAAAATGCCTCATTTGTTCCCTCAGGTGTCTGAGGCAGGATTAGAAATTGTCTTCCTAGCTCCAGGTCTAGGAATCCATCCAGTGCAGCACTATCTAGCTGGAGCTAGGAAACTGAAAACAAAACACACACACACACACACACACACACACACACACACACACACACACACANTGAAAACAAAACACACACACACACACACACACACACACACACACACACACACACACAGAGGATCACAACCCCAAGAGTAATCTAAGGTCACTTGGTTGCTGCTAGGGACCAGCTCACTAACCCTGTGGAAGGACATTTAGGAAGGACAAAATAAAGGAATGCCCTGGCTCTCTACCAGTCATGAACCTTGTCAACCAGCAAGCATTAATTAAGCACTTTAAATATCTATATCTCTAAATTTACATATATGGCACTGTATGAAACATAATAAAGGATCATGAACAGAACAGACCCTGCCCTCAAGGAGCTTCCATTCTCCTAGGAAAGCAACACACACACACACACGTATATATATATAAAATCAGCATAAGGCAATTTGACTCAAGATATAAGGAGATGGGAGGAGGTGCCATATGGTAAATCTTTGACCACCATGGTAGAAGTGGAGGATCTACTGAATAATGAGTCAACCAAAGGGCAACAGTGGGATGCATGATGGGAACAAATAGCAGTAGGCTGGTATTCATGAGCTGGTAGGATAGAGAATATTAAAAACAACAAACAAGTGAGATAGAAAAATCAGAGAGAGACAGGGACAGAGATAGAGACAGACAGAGGGAGAGAATGACTGATGAGCCATGCATATATTGCATTGGTGCCCATGTAGTCTTAAGGAATTAAGGGAAAGGCACCCAATGCATCCCCAATCCCATTCGTGAGATATTTAAAAAGATACAAACTAGGGTTGTCCAGGATAAGAAAGGATGGCTGGTCTGTGAGCTGCACCATAGAAGGAATTTCCACATTATTGAAATCATGGCTCTATTGAAGTGAGCACCATGATACAATGGAGAGATCACTGGCTCTTGAGGATTGGGGTTCAAATCTTGCTTCTAACACCTAGTGACCTTGGGCAAATCCTTTAATCTATATCAATCTCAGTGTAAAATGTTTGGATTCCAGTTCTTTATCTTAGATATTGAAAGTACAGAGTGTAATCTTTTTTCTTTTTTTTTTTTTTAACCCTTGTACATCGGTGTATTGTCTCATAGGTGGAAGAGTGGTAAGGGTGGGCCATGGGGATCAAGTGACTTGCTCAGGGTCACACAGCTGGGAAGTGGCTGAGGCCGGATTTGAACCTAGGACCTCCTGTCTCTAGGCCTGACTCTCACTCCACTGAGCTACCCAGGTGCCCCCTCTTTTTTCTGATATTTTTAAGCAGTGAGGACCTTTCTAGATAGAAAGGTTAGTAGTTAGTAATTCATTGTCAGTTTTTATAAAATGTCTATCAGGAATGTGTAGTCAAGAAATATCTGTGCATTAACACTAATTCTACAGAAGCCAATAAGACATGTTGGCATTTTTTTTAAGCCTTTAAACCAAGATGTGACATTGAATGTTACCAAATGTCAAAGAATTAATATACCACTCTTCCCCTGAAGTCTGATCTTAGAGCAACCTGGAACAGTTCAGGATTTAGTACCAAAAGACCTGCATTCCAATTCCAGCTTTCATACTATGTGATTTTGAATAAATCATTTCTCCTTAGTGGGCTTCAGTTTCTTTACCTGCAAAATGAATGTATTGCACTAGATGAATCTCCAGCTTTTTTTCAATGCCATGCTGGACAATCCTTTTGTGTGACAATTGTGAAAAATAATACTAGCTAATCTATAAAAAAAGTGTTAAATGAAAAATGAGCTGTCACTTTATTTGAAATTATTGAGTTTCCAAACTTTATTTTTCAGTCTTTTGATTTTGTTATATTGTGTTTTGATATTTCATAGTCATTAGCTTCCACTTGACCAATTTAAGTTTTTAAGAGCTATTTTCTTCAGCATTTTTGTGCTTCTTTTATCAAAATGTTCGTTCTTTTTTCATAATTTTCATGCATTCTTCCCAATTTTTCATTGATTGCTTTCATTTGATTTTTAATTTATTTTTTGTTCATTTTTCTCTAACTTTTTTATAGCTTTTCTAGGAATTCTTATTGGGCTTATGTCCAAACTGCATTTTTTTTTCCTTTGAGGTTTATCTAATAGTTGTTTTAGTATGGTTCTTCTGAGTTTGGGTCATGAGTTTCCCTGTCATCATAGAAGCTTTTATGATCTGGTTTTTATTTGTTGTGTTTGGGTTTTTGTTGTTGTTGTTGTTGTTGTTGTTGTTGTTGTTGTTGTTGATTCTTCCAGCCCATTTCTTGAATATGGACTTTATGTTAAAATTGGGCTCTGCTCACCATTGGGGGTGGGGATTGTATGGACTGAGGTTCTATCTATTATGTCCTTCTTATGCTTTCACAGCTCAGTCTGGAGGTCTGTGAGTTTTCAGTGTGGTCCTGGGAGAGGTCTGGTCACTATCTTCCTGGTCTTTCCTCTGCTTCTTACAGGTAGGATCCCTGCTCCCTCCATGACCATGCCCACTTCTCTCTACCCTCGAACTGTGACCCAGAACTGCAAACATAAAGACATATGTTTCATCGCCATATTTATGCCAAGGCACCAGAGTGCAAGGATTAAAGTTGAAGAGGCTTGGGATACAAAATGGCTATGAGACAATGGGCATGTCAAAGGAACAGAGAAACCTCTACATTTAAATCTGAAGGAGATCTTAGAAATCATTAAGGCCAACTCCAACACAGATGATGTGCATCTGTGTGTGCATGAGTGTATCATATCGCTTATTGTCATTAAGCAACCAGTCATGGGATATCAGTCTTCTAAGAATTAAGCTGTGGATCACCCCAAGGACAAAGGGAAACATGAGAAGGCTGTGGCAGATGACAAACAAGGGCTTGTGTAGAAAAAGCAGGGCCAAGACTGTCACCAAAGGAACTGAAGAGAAAAGGTGGGTGGGTTATGCGGTAAGCCTAGAGGAGAAGCCCTGGTGCATCTTTGGTCAGCCTGCAACAACACGATCTGTCTCATTGGAGGGAGCCAAAACATTAACAGGAGCCCAAATTCTCTTTAAAATGAGCATGTATTATTTGAGTCTGCCTATGTTTTCTAAGATTATTTTAATCAGAGTTTGAACATATTTTTATAAAAAAATAAGACTTTAAGTTTTCATAAAAATAGCATCAAACAATCCTTCCTATGCTTATAAAAACATTAAAAGATATAGACATATACATGTGACAAACACATCAGGGAGAATCACCTTCAATGGACTAATTAGGTATAAATGGAGAGACCACTGTGTCAATCTCCCAGTAAACTGGCACTCAGTAGACTCCCAAGTTTGTGTCTGGTTTGGATGATCTGTTCTTAATCTTTGCAGTATGTTCAAGACAATTGAAAACCCAAACAACTGAGAACTTACCAGTGAAATGTGTACAGAAAATAAAAGGCAGCTCTTGAATCCTGTCAGCAATCCAGTGTGCTCTCCATTTCTTCTTCTTGTCCTGTAGCACAGGGCAGCTCACCTTTGGCAGATGTCTGAAGAAGCTCCCTGCATTCTTGGGTCCCAGGAATGCTTCTGCCTTCTCAATTCAGTTGTCACAGCATGGATCCAATGACTATGCCCCAAGCCTAGGATGATCTCCCTTCTCACCTTCACCTCAAGTCTTCCTTGGTCTCAAATTCCACTTTCTTCTGGAAACCTGTCCTGTTCCCACCCCCTAAACCCTCTTCTTTGAAACTACTTTCCCCTTTTACTCCTTATGTCTTATGTGGATATCATTATCTTTGTGTTGTCTTCCCTGGAGTAGACTGTGAGCTCCCCGAGGGCATTGACTGTGCTTTTTGCCTTACTCTTGTATTTCCAATATTTAGTACAGTACTGGGGACATAAAAGTCAATAAGCACTCATTGACTAACTCTCTTAGTAGATGTTCCTTTCCTAGTAGATGCACAAGTGATATTTATTGATTAATTCATCAAAATTCCAAAGCCATCTTGGCTGCTAGAGTGATGGTTCCAATAGAAAAAGATGGAATTCAATATGTAGAGAGAAAGTTCTGCAAGGACTAAACATCTCAACTTCACAAATGGGGTACACAATGGTGGAAACAGCTAGACATTCATTTATGTGAAGGGGAAACAAGGATCTGAGGGCTTTGGGGAAAGGAAAGCACAATTTCAGTTAACAGTGTGATGAAACAAACAAATGACATAATGTCCTGGGGCCAACCTTACTATGATCAGACCCTACGTGCAGGACTGTGTTCAGTTCAGGGAGCCAAATTGGGTATTTTGGAATTTCTCTACCAGAAAAGAAAAGACTAAGCAGGAAAACTTAAAGACAAAGACTGAGCAAGAAGAGATGTGCTGTGGTTGCATTTTTATGACAGGCTATGATGGCATAGTGATGAGCCTTGCTTTTCTTTGCTCAGATGACAAAACTAGGACCCACAGGTGAACACTAAAGAGGCAGGTTTTGGCTGGAAATAGAAAAAAACTTCCTAACACTTGGATCAGTCTAGAAGAAGACATACCCCAAGTGTCCAACATTACTAGAAGCCTAAAATATTATGTGGTGTTGTATTTGTAGGTGTTAGCAATAGAAGAGAAGAAAGTTTGGTTCAGGCGTGGATTGGACTACATACCTTCTGGACTCCCTTCAGACATTTTGGCACTGTAATTAAGAAATCCAGAAACCCCATTTGTAGAAAAGAGGAGGAGGACCAGTCTGGAAGCCATTGGCACTATTCCTCCCTCACCCTCAGGCCTCTACTTCTTCATCCAAAAATGAATGGGTAGAATTGAGGGAGTTTAAAACCCCTTGCAGTTGCAAGTTTTCCAGTAGTCTAAGAATCTTCATTTACCTTCTTTATACTAAGCCCTTGTGACTTTGTCCTTAGATAAACTTAACCTTAGTCTCTTCCAATCTCTCCTTTATTTTGTTTCCTGAAAGTTTGTGTCTTTTTTATACAGGGACTATCTATGTTGATATTGATTTAAAAAAAAATCCTAATTAAACTATTGACCAGAGAAGATCCTCCCCAATGGGTTTTAAATAGCGATAGGAATGGGTTTGAGAAGCACTGTTTCTCTTTAGCACTGGGATTCCCAAGAGACCTGAAGAGAAATTTCTCCATCCTGAAGCTGACTTTTTTCTTTTCTTCCTTCCTTCCTTCCTCCCTCCCTCCCTTCCTTCTTTTTTCTTTTTC
>NW_025371641.1:0-5100 GCF_016433145.1 Gracilinanus agilis | reverse complement strand
CTCTCTCTCTCTCTCTCTCTCTCTCTCTCTCTCTCTCTCTCTTTTTCTCTCTATCTCTCTCTTCCTCCCTCCCTCCCTCCCTCCCTCCCTCTTTCTCCACTAAGGAGTGAAAAGACAACCTCCCTAAAAGGTTTTTGGGGAAAAGGAAGAAAATTCCAGAGCTGGCCTCTATTTCTTAGATTTTACCTCCTCCCCCCTCTCTATTTATTTCCACCAAAGTTCAGTGAATGCAGAACCGTCTGCTGGGCCACTCGTCCTGCAAAAGTCAGGAAAAAGACCCTCTTCCAATCTCCTGGCCTTCACCTTGGAGGGGTAGAGGGACAGCCCTCTTGAGAGGGGTGGGGCTGTCCTCTGTGGATCTCAGGTCTTATGTGGCTGTGCCATGTATGAACATGATTCACATAAGTTCCTGTGAGCGTGTGTGTGTTCGTGTACAACTGTGTGTACAAGCGTCTCTCCACATGTGGGTGGGCACATCTGTGCCTTAATCACCATAGTGACCCCTTCCCTGGTCTGGTTTCTTCACTCTGCACCTTTGTGTTTCCCTCTCCAGCTCCACACCCCTCAAAGGAGCCAGATTTTCCCAGTAAACCTTCAGCTAAAGGGCAAACCAGACCGATTTATTGACAGCCCTGAGAAGATGACAGGTATGAGTTGATGGTTTCTTTCTCTTATTCCCTCCTCTTTTGCTCAGCGCCTGAAAAGGTGTGATGCTGTCAAAAGGAGAGTGAGGAATCTCTCACTCACTTACACACTAGCTCGAGCACGCGCGCGCACACACACACACACACACACACACACACACACACACACACACACACANNNCGCGCGCACACACACACACACACACACACACACACACACACACACACACACACAGATGCAGGGACCCAGAGATGCGTCACGAGGCTACCCTCCCTCACCTATCCATAAACTCACACAATACCCATAACTCTGCCAACTTAAGTGAAGTCATAGGACTTAAAAATATTGAATCAGGAAGATTTTGAATAAAATTATGAAATTCTTCCCCAGGGAGGGAAGACCACAGTCTGACTCTTAGCCCTTTTGAGAAAGGCAATGAAAGAAATGCCCACTGGAACTTGGATCGCGTATCATTTTAAAAATACATACACACATAGGGCAGCTGGGTAGCTCAGTGGATTGAGAGCCAGGTCTAGAGATGGGAGGTTCTAGGTTCAAATCTGGCCTCAGACACTTCCCAGCTGTGTGACCTTGGGCAAGTCACTTGACCCCCATTGTCTACCCCCCAAAAAATAAAAATAAAAATACATACACTCCAATGACCAATATGGACATGTGTTTTGCATGAAAATAAAAATAAAATTTAAAAATACATACACTCCCTCCACCAAAAACAAAACAAAACACACTCTAGAGTTTGAAAGCCTCTTCTTACAGGTCATCTGGACCAACCTCCTTATTTTTCAGATGAAGAAATCCAGGTCCAGCAAGGTTAAGAGATTTGCCCAAGGTTGGTTACATAGTAAGTGGTCAGCTAGGTGGCTCAGTGGATAGAGCCCTGGACCTGCAGTCAGGAAGACCCAAATTTAAATCCAACCTCAGACACTCACTAGCTGTGTGATCCTGGACAAGTCGCTTTACTCTGTTTGCCTCATTTTCCTCATCTGTAAAATGAACTGGAGAAGGAAATGGCAAACCACTCTCGGACCTTTTTCCAAAATTCCCAAATGGAATCACAGGGAGCCAGGCATGATTGAAATGACTGAACAATATAGTAAATATCAGATACAAGATTTGATCCAAAGTCCTTTGACTCTACAGCCGGTGCTCATCAATGTACCATGGGAAAATGGCACCCAAAACTCAAGATTCCTTCTCCAGTTTAGGGGGAAAAAAAAAAAGCAGGAAATGTGGTGATTCCTACAGGAGCCAGCACGTCAGCTGATTAAATGTGGGCTAATCAGGCTTGAATACAGGACAAAACCCTGGCTCCCAATGACTAAAGCAATCTAGTGAACAGGGAGGCGTCTTCCTTGGGAATGCTTATTGGGAAATTAAAATTGTCAGATTGAAGATACTGTTAAAATGCAAAATATTGTTACTTATTTATTCTATTCAGCAAAACCAATTCGTTATAAATAACAGTGCCCGGCATACTGTTGCCACTCAGCAGATGTTAATTAATCGCAGGCATCATATTGGATGCCCCCCGCAACTCATTCACTTCTGGGCATGTTTCAGAGAATCCAACCAGAGTCAGTCGGTGCCAGCCATGGCCGTCTGTGATCGTGGAAGAATGGGAGAGTTTGTCAGTCCTTCAGGCGGGTGACTGCTGACACTGAACATCCCCTGTGTGTCCTGGGCCCCCGTCCTGAACACAGTCGGGGCTGGAGACAAAAGGAAGAGAATAAGCATCCCAGGGGAGGAATATGGAGCTATTTTTGTCCAGTGGCTAGAGATTGGTTAGATTTGACAAGGGGTGAAATTATAAAAGAAACTGATAGAAATTGAGGGATGCCCATCAGTTGGGGCTGGCCAAACTGTGGTATCTGATTGGGCTGGAACATTATCATCTATAAGAAATGATGAGGGGTAGGAAATCTGAAAAATATGAGATCTATAGGAACTGATACAAAGTGAAATGGAGAGAACCAGAAGTGATTAAACAGAGTAATAGCAATATTGTAATCATGATCAACTGCGGAAGACTTGGCTGCTCTAATCAATGCAGTGAGCAAAGATCATTCCAAAGGATGAAAAATTCTCTTCACCTCCAGAGAGAGAACTAATGAGCTCCAAGGGCAGATTGAAGTATAATTTTCTCACTTTCTTGATTTTTCTTGGTTTTAGAGGGAGTGACCTGAACAATAAGAAAAAAGTTTTGCATGATTTCACATGTGTAATTGATATCATATTGCTCGCCTTCTCAGTGGGTGGGAGAGGGGCTACAGGGAAGGAGAAAATTTGGAACTCAAAGTTTTTTAAAGGAATTTTAAAAATAAATAATTTTTTTCAAGATAAAAATAGAATGAAATAGATCCCATGAAAAAAGCTTGGAGCTAATCTGATACTCTCCTACCAACTTCTTAAAATTTAAAAGGTGGAGCGTATATAAGGCAGAATATTATAGTATATAAATTCATCTTGCACTGAAGCTGTGATTTTTTTTTCCTGTGTAGGAAACTTCTGGTGTGGGCACTCCTTTCATCAATGTAGATTGAGATCTATCCAGGACTTATTACATGTGTCTTAGGAAGTACAGTAATAATAATGACTCACATTTATTTAATCCTTTAATGATTACATAGTATTTTCATTATAACATCCCTATGAGATAGACAGTATTGCTCTTCCTAGTTTACAGATGAGGAAACTAAGGTTTGAAGGGAAATGTTCTACCGAAGGTCACACAGATAAGATGTATGGAGGCTTGGATATGAATTCAAATGTTCTGACTCCAGTCCAATACCTTTTCAAGAATGGATTGAAAGCCAGGTCTAGAGACCAGAGGTCCTAGGTTCAAATTTGGCCTCAGATACGTCCTAGCTGTGTGACCCTGGGCAAGTCACTTGACCCCCATTGCCCACCCTTACCAGTCTTCTGCCTTGAAGCCAATTCACAGTATTGACTCCAAGACGGAAGATAAAAGGTTATTTTAAAAAATAAAATAAAATAAAATAAGAATGGAAAAAACATTGGAGTAGGAGTTGAAGAACCTGAGTTAAGTCCTAGCCCTGCCACACATCATGTAACCTTGAGTAAGTCATTTACTGCTCTGAGCAACAGTTTTAAAATGAAGGGAATGGACTGGGTGATGACCAAAGTCTCTTCCAGTTCTAAGATTCTCATCGCCCAAACAAGGACCTGGTGGTTTCTATAAAATTGGTTATTTCAATAAAGCCTTCAGCCAGTTTCCTGTACATTTGGGAGTTGGGCAAGACAATTCTAAGTCTTAAGCAATGAGTAAATAATATTTAAGTAAGAGGAAATCAGCAGAAAGACAAATGCTGAGCTTTTTGCAAATTATTTGATACGCCAAGAAAAGAGAGGAAAAAAATCTTGTGTTCCCAAAGTTCTAACAGAATATTTTCTTTTGAGGCCCTCAGCCCACTTTGGGCTGGAAGAGTCCCTCCCCTCAGAGAGCTCGCAGGCCAGTGGGAAAAGTAAGACTCCCAGCAAACAATTATAATCAGATCTCAGTTAACCAATTGCTCAAAATGGCACAAGGAAATTTTAGTTATTTGAGTTTTCTGTGCATCTGAGGGATGACCAAAAGCTTTTTTCCCCACCATCATCTCAGAATTGGAAGAAACTATAGAGATCACCTTGTTGCTTCTACTTCCCAAAATGATTATCCCGCTTCATTGTCCCTGGCAGGAGGAATCTAGCCTTTCCTTGAAGGTCTCTAATAATAGGAAACTCATTATCTGCCAAGAAGAGGCAGCTGGATGGCATAGTGGATAGAGCACTGGATCTAGAGTCAAAAAGACCCGAGCTCAAATCTAGCCTCAAACACTTACTTTGGGCAACCTTGGGCAAGCCACCTCACCCCATTTACCTCAATTTCCTCATCTGTAAAATATTGGTACATGTCTGAGGTCAGATGTGAACTCGTGTCTTCCTGACTCCAGCCTTGGTGCTGTATCCACTATGCACACATTTATTATGTATTTAATACATGCTAAACAATTTGGGGGATAGGGAAATAGATCAAATTATCCTTGCCCTCAAGGAGCCTACAGCCTTATGGGGGGGGGGGGGACGACAAGATAAATAAAGCAAAATGCTAATATAAGACAGTATTAGGAAGAAACTAGGCTAGTTCAATGGAAGGAACACTCATTCTGAGGTTAGAGGACCAGAATTCAAATCCTACCTATATGACCTTGAGCAATTCTCAAGCCCCTGGACTTCTGTTTCCTCATCTGTAGAATGAGGATATTGAACTAAATCACTGTAAAGGCCCCTTTCGCTTCCATATTTCTGTTCCTATGATCCTATAAGTCTTTTTTTAAAAAACCTTTCCCTTCCTAATACTGGCACACATGTGAATTAACTAATCAGTCTCTCACTCTCTCTCTCTCTCTCTCTCTCTCTCTCTCTCTCTCTCTCTCT
>NW_025371640.1:0-10136 GCF_016433145.1 Gracilinanus agilis | reverse complement strand
TATATATATATATATATATATACACCCTGTGAACGTAAGGTGATATGTGAATCTTGAGATGATTTCTGCCTGCCAGCATCTCCTTAGGCCAATAAGTATATGGTTCAAGAGTACAAAATTATTCTAATGTGCACTTAAGGAAAATAGCAAAATAAGAGAATAAATCTTCTGAAAAAAAATACTAAAATGTTTTCAAAAGCCACATTAAAATGTTTCTTTTGATTTATTATAGAATCGTAATTGCTGCTTTGGATTATCTAGGTCACTCCAGGCCACGTAAGGATAGGATAGTTATGTGCTGTTGGTTGTATTTGTTCTCCTGGAAAGTTCCTGTGTTTAATAGTCTTTTAAAGTTTTTGCCAACATATTCAGGCTGAGGAAAAGTTATCTGGATGGGTAATCAAGTGAGATAATGTATGCAGGGTGCTTCATGAACCTCATTAATTATGATGCTAATAGCTGACATTTACATCGTCTTCAAGACTTACAAAATTATTTATATACTGCGTCTCATTTAATCTTCATAACAACCTTGTGAGTCAGGTCCTATAGATGTTATTATTGCCACATGAAATGAGAGGCCTCTGCGCATATATTCAGTCCCCTCACTATCCTGCACCTGGTTAAATAAGTAGGTAGGCAGATAAATAAACAGACAGATGTATGGATAAATGATAGATGGATAGAGAGACAGATTGTTTTTGTTTAGTAGCTTCCCTTATGTCTAACTCTTCATGACCCCTTTGGGGGCTTTCTTGGCAAAGATACCAGAATAGTTTGCTAATTTATTTTCCAGCTCATTTGACAAATGGGGAAATGGAGGCAAATAGGTTTAAGTGACTTGCCCAGGGTCATATACCTAGTGCCAGATACCAGACTTGAACTCAGGAGTCTTCCCGAGTCCAGGTCCAGCACTCTATTCATTGTGCCACCTTGCTGCCCCTGGATGGACAGATGTATACATGGATAGATAGTTAGATGGATAGAAAGATGAATGAGTAAATAGACAGATGGGTGGATAGATAGACCAACAAGTGTATGGACAGATCAATAGATGGATTCATGGATATAAATAGTCACATAGATGGAGAGAGAGGGATGAAAAAAATCAGGAGGGAGGGGGGAGAGAGAGAGAGAGAGAGAGAGAAGGAAGGAGGGAGAGGGAGAGGGGGAGAGAGAAGAGAGAGAGGCAGGGAGGGAGAAGGGGAGAGGGGGAGGAAGAGAGGGAGATGGAGAGAGAGAGAGAGAGAGAGAGAGAGTTGAAAAGAGAGAGTTGACATATTGCTTGTTCAGTTAACTGACATAATTTGGGCAATTTTTTTTTCTCCAGTATGGATAGTTAAACCAACCTCTTCTTTAGCATGGATCTCAATGAAGAGGCTCGGTAGTATTTTTGGTGCTTCATTCACTTCGGTGTTTAATATAAACTCTTTTTCTACAGCATCTTACTGCATGTCTACCCTCCAACTCATACAACCAACCATCCCTGTTCAAGGCCTTATCTCTTCTCACCTGGACTCCTGCCTCAAGTCTCTCCTCCTTCCCCATCATATTCTAGAGGCACCAATGTGATTTTCTTATGATGCAGGTTTGATGAAGTCATTACTACTACTCCACACCCTAAAACTCCAGTGGTCTGTTGCCTCTAGAGTAAAATATAAACTGTGTTTATCATTTAAAGTATTTCATACTGGGACCTTCCTAACTTGTCATGTTTTAACATTTTTTCCTTCTTCCTCAAAGCCTGTACTCCAACCATATAAATCTACTTACTGTCCCATATACATGATATTCCATCTCCCAGCTCTGTGTTTTGCTTGAATTCAGCACCATGTTGGAATGCATTCCATTCTCATCTCTGCTTCATGCAATTTTCTGGTTTCCAGACTCAAATGAAGGATTACTTTCTTCATAGATCCTTTCTTGGCTCATCCCTCCTCTGTGTTCAAGTGGTTGTCCACCTCTCCTCAAACTACCTTGTATTCATTTAGTCTGTATTCTCTACATAATTATGTAGGTGTATATTGATCGCCTTGCCTATTAGTATATAAAATCCTTAAGGCATGGATGATTTCATTCAAGTATGTTTCTTCAGCACTTAGCAGGGTTCTTACAATAGTGATGGCTTAACAAATGCTTGCTGATTGATTAAGCTAACTTCTGATTAACAGGAACATATTGTCCCATTCAAGAGAGGTGCCAGTCCTGCTATATGCTTCCCTAGTCAAAGACCACATCTGGACCACGCTGCTAGAGTTGGGGACTCCAAGGATGCTGGCATACTACATTGAGTTGAGAGGAAGGTGACCAAGATAATGAGGATCTGAACATCATTCCATATGAAGGTCAATTGCAAGGGCTGTGAATGTTTAAGTTGGTAAAACATATTACACATTTTTTGATGGTGCTTCAAGTTTTAAAAGTCTTTCAAATATATTGTTTCATTTAATCTTCAAAACAATCATGTTAGAGAGGGATTCAAATAGTGTTACCCTGTCACAAATGAGGAAGTTGAGTCTCAAGGAAGTTGGGTGCCTTGGCTAAGTAGCCAAGTTTAGCATCAAATGTAGGTCCAGCTCCAACTGATTCCCAGGCACCCTGGGAAAGAGAATTAAAAAAAGGAAAGGATAATGAAAGGGAACGTGGGGACTGTCTTCAGATTTTGGAGTGGTCATTATAAGAGAGGGAATAAAATCAGAAAACTGAACTTCGAATGGGTGAGTAAAGTTCCAGAAAGATTTGGGGTTAACTTAAGGAAAAACTGCTTTGCTCTTTGTTGTTTTCAGTTGTTTCAGTCATATGTAATAATTTGTGACTCCATTTGGAGTTTTCTTGGCAAAGATGGTGAATGGTTTGCCATTCCTTCTCAAGCTCATTTTATAGATGAGGAACTGAGGCAAACAAAGTTAAGCAACTTGCCAGGTTTCATACAGCTAATAAGTATCTGAGGCAAGATTTGAACTCATGAAGATGAATCTGGCATTCTATCCAATGTACCACCTAGATGCCTCTACTTTGCAGTTAGGATTTCAGAATCTCAGAAGTGGAATGATTCTCAGAGGTCATTGAGTCTTGCCAATACTGGAATAAGAATCCCTTCTATATTCTGTCCAAAGAAGTAATCACGTAGCTTTAGAAAGAAAGTCTATTGAGGGAAACCATGAATACTTTGAGGTAAAGCCTGCCATGGGTGCATGACTATAATCGTTAGGAAGTTTTTCTTTTCTTATATAAAACTTAAATCTTCCTTCTAGTTATGCCCTCTGGCAACTTTTGGGAAAACATCTATTGAAGGAAACAAACAGAAAGAGAAACTCTATGAAGAACTTCATTCAATTCATGCCCATATTTATTAAGGACCTACTATGTGCCAGGAACTGTGATAAGCACTGAGGGAACAAAGAAAAGTAAAAGGCAATACCTGTGCTCTAGAGGCTCACAGTCTGTAAGACAAGGCTATAGCCAGGAGAACTAAGGAATAAAGAACAGAGGGAAGACATTACTCACTAGTCCTTAGTTCAGTTTTCTAAAAGAACACACACTAATTTTTACTCCCTCTTCTACAATGGCCATTCAAAAATCTGAAGATAGTTGCCATGTTCCCTCTCTTTACCCCTTCCTCTTGTTATTCTCTTTTCCAGGTTCATGGATATCTACCCAGGAAATCAATCAAGAAGGGTTAGGAAAGCCTTCCTTCAGGTTCTCTTGCCTTCCCTCCTGTCTTTCAGTTCCCTTTTGTTTGTTGTCTTCCCCTTTCACAATGTTCTTTTTGCTTGTATTTATATCCTCAGGGCTTACTAAAGAGCCTGGCTCATAGTATATCCTTAAAAAAGCTTGTTGCATCTCACACCCTACACCAAGATAAATTCAGAATGGGTGAACGACTTGAATATAAAGAGGGAAACTATAAACATGTTAAGTGAACACAGAATAGTATACTTGTCAGATCTATGGGAAAGGAAAGACTTTAAAACCAAGCAAGAGTTAGAGAAAATTACAAAATGTAAATTAAATGGCTTTGATTATTTTAAACTAAAAAGTTTTTGTACAAACAAAAACAATATAGTCAAAATCAGAAGGGAAACAACAAATTGGGAAAAAATCTTTATAACGAAAAACTCTGACAGGGGTCTAATCACTCAAATATACAAGGAGTTAAAGCAATTGTATAAAACATCAAGCCATTCCCCAATTGATAAATGGGCAAGAGACATGAATAGGCAATTTTCAGGTAAAGAAATCAAAAGTATCAATAAGCACATGAGAAAGTGTTCCAAATCTCTAATAATTAGAGAAATGCAAATCAAAACAACTCTGAGGTATCACCTCACACCCAGCAGATTGGCTAAAATGAAAGAAGGGGAGAGTAATGAATGTTGGAGGGGATGTGGCAAAATTGGGACATTAATGCATTTCTGGTGGAGTTGTGAACTGATCCAGCCATTCTGGCTGGCAATTTGGAATCACACTCAAAGGGCTATAAAAGATTGCCTGCCCTTTGATCCAGTCATACCATTGCTGGGTTTGTACCCCAAAGAGATCATAGATAAACAGACTTGTACGAAAATATTCATAGCTGCGCTTTTTGTGGTGGCAACAAATTGGAAAAGGAGGGGATGTCCTTCAATTGGGGAATGGCTGAACAAACTGTGGTATATGCGGGTGATGGAATACTATTGTGCTAAAAGGAATAATAAACTGGAGGAGTTCCAGGCGAACTGGAGAGACCTCCGGGAACTGATGCAGAGCGAAAGGAGCAGAGCCAGAAGAACTCTATACACAGAGACCGATATACTGTGGTAAAATTGAATGTAATGGACCTCTGTACCAGCAGCAATACAATGACCCAGGACAATTCTGAGGGATTTATGGTAAAGACGCTACCCACATTCAGAGGAAGGACTGCAGGAGAGGAAACATATAAGAAAAACAACTGCTTGAACGCATGGGTCGGGGTGGACATGATTGAGGGTGTAGACNTAACAACAATTTGGAAATAGGTCTTAATCAATGACACATGTTAAAACCAGCGGAAATGTGCATCGGCCATGGGTGAGGGGAGTGCGTGGGGTGAAGAGGAAAGGTGGAGCATGAATCATGTAACCATGTTAAAAATGAATATTAATAAATGTTAAAAAAAAAAGCTTGTTGCCTCTATAAGAACCTCCTAATTGTTTCCCCTGCCTCTAGTCTCTTCCACCCCCAGCTCATTCTCCACAGTTATCAAAATAATTTTGCTGAGGCTCATGTCTGACTATGTCTCTTTTCTTCATAAGAATTTTCAGTGGTTCCATTTGGCCCATAGAATAAAATTCAAACTCCTCATCTTGGCATTTAAAGTCCTTTATGGTTTGGCTCCAGTCAACCTTCCTAGATTTATTTCTCATTACTTCCCTTCACTCATTCTATGTTTTGTCCAAATGATCCTATTTGAGATTTCTCAAACTCAGGATTTCATTTCTCTTTCCCTTGCCTTTGCACAGTCTGTCCCACATATTTGGAATATATTCCTTCTCTTATTCTGCCTCTTAGGAAGGAAGGAAACAAGGATTTATTAAGCACTTACTACATTCTTGGCTCTGTCTATATGTGTGTGTATGTGTGTGCATGCGTATATGTACACGTTGTACAAATATTATTTTATCTTCTAAAAAACCCAGGCATATAGGTGATATTATTGTCCCCATTTTACAGTTGAGAAAACCGAGGCAGACAGAGGTTAAATGACTCACCCAGAGTCACACAACTACTCAGAATCTGAAGCTGGATTTGAACTCAGGTTTTGGTGACTCCAGGTCCAGTGCTCTATGCACTATGGTACCACCTAGCAGCTTCTCAGAATACTTCTTAGTTTGCCTTCAAGGCTCACAAGGACTTTTCCTGATCCTTGGCTTGTTCATACTCTTTCTCTTGCCTCAAATCATAATTTATTTTGTATTCCTTTAATAGAATGTAAGCTTCCCAAGGGCAGGAACTGTGTTCTCTTTCATTTTTCTTTCCTTAGCAGTGAATACAGTCTTGCACACAGCAGCTGTTTCAAAATACATGCAGAATTGAGGATTACCTCTCTCACCTTGGAAACTATCTTTATTAAAGTTGATCTGCCTTACCTTTTAAAAACTGTCTCTTTTTGCCTCCACAATTTTTGCTGTCTTTCTCTCTTGGTGTGTCTGCATTTTCCCAGTTCCTTTCCTGGTTCTTTTGTTCTGCAGCCCATTAAATAAGGGCTTAGTCCAAACATCTCCATGCTTCCTCCTCTCTAATCCCATCCATTTGCTTCCAGACAACAAGGTAGTTGGAAGATGCAGAGAATTAAGAATTTGAGTCAACTGGGACTAGAGAGAGACCAAGCAAAATATTTTGATTCCTTTCAATTTGATTCACTTAAATTCAGCAAAATAGCCACTAAGCCCTTCCTACTGTCTTCAAGGCGTTTTACTGGCTTTGGGGTTACAAATATAAAAATAAAACAGTTCATGGTCATAAGGGATTTAGCAATCATTTTCTTCCTCTTCCTCTTAGTCCTTGACGGTAATGAACTTGGATTCTACTGAGGAAGGTATGAGACTACTTGCAAATGTACAAAAATGATGGAGCTCATTTAAAGTCCTACAGGTGTGTCATAGGTTGGGGTCCCTATTCAGGATCCTGGACTTGTCAACTTGGAGCTGAATTGGATTCAGAACACCTGGTTTGTTTGAGTCCCTGCCTTGCCATTTAGTAGCCATAGAATCTTGAGCAATTTTTGAGCCTCTGTTTTCCCCATTTGAAAAATGAGGATGGTAATAATTATTATACCCAACGCACAGGTCCTTTTTCAGGACCAACTGTCCCCTAGTAGTTGTATGATGGTGGTCAAGTCATTTATCCCCCTTGGGTCTCAGCATGCTCATTTTAAAAATGAAGTGGCTGGGATAGATGACTTCTGAGGTTCCTTTTATCTCTAGACATGTGGTCCAATGAGTCTATGAAATCAGCTAATCCATGGAAAGTGCTTTATAACTAGAAAGTGCCCTGTAAATAGAAGCTATTGTTGTTTTTAAGGATACCGTTGTTTTTGTTACTCTTCTATATACTTGATATATGATCCCATGAGTCTATGAAATAAGTGAAAAGCCTGGAAAATGCTCTGTAACTAGAAAGTGCCATGTAAATAGGAACCATTGTTGTTTTACAGGACACTGTTGTTTTTGCCACTCTTCTATATACTTGAAATGGGCACTTGTCTTGGTTAAAAGAAAGCAGAGTTATGATGTTTACCATACTGAGTTGGGACTGGAGGTCCAGCTCATGCCCCAGATGGCCTCCATATGCTAACAGTCTGATCCTTCTCAGTTCCACTGTGTACTCAGGATGCAGATTTGAAGAGCCTGATGGGATTTTTTTTACCCCCTTTCTTTCTGCTTATACTCGCTCCATTCAGGATGTGTGTATTCTGTATTAATTGTATCTTTATTGCTTTTTCTTTGGACAAAGCTTCATTCAATCCACAAAACATTGGGGATGACTTTCTTTCTTTTCTTTTCTTTTTTTTTTTTTTGACTCACCAAGTACACACAAAACCACAGGCCAATAAGGCGGTGATTAAAGGTCTTTATAGAATAAATCTCTCATTGACTAGAGCTTCACTTTCTGTTACCACAAGTCATCAAATCCCTTTGATGTGTGTTGGGCCCTCTTGCTCATAGACCTCAGCATTATCATCACTTAGCAGAGCTATGAATCTAATACCAGTGTGAATGTTAAGTTTAGAAGAGGTCATGTCCAACAGGAGATACATAGAGAAATCAACTTGGAGTTCAGGCTGAACAATAAGAAGAAGAAGAAAAAAAAAAGGAGCTTAAATGAAAGGTAAGTCCAGAAGAGAGGAAAAGAAAATCTGCAGAGACTGGGAAATCTTTCCCAGCTGGATCTATGCTGAATTCCTGGACCAATGTCTGTAGCTGAGGTCATCCCTACCTTGAGAGGCAGCAGGAGATGCAAAGAAAATAGAACACATCTGACTTAGGGGCAGCCATGCACATACTTTGGCCCATTGGCACTTATTCAGTGCTGAATTATGGGGCAGGCTCCAAAAAACTGCCCAATGATACATGTTTTCCAGAAATAAATTTGTATGCCCTGACTCAGGATTGAGTTTATGGAGCACCAAATTTCTGGGTGCAAATGCAAGCAATTCATTCCATTATCTGCATATTTGGTCTCACACAGGCAAAGACAAAAGAGTTGCTCTGAGCAATTATTATTGAGAGGGAAACTAGCTGTCTATCAGTTCTGATGTTAGGTGGTTTGACTTCTTAGCAACAGTTTTCTAGCAAAGTTCCCCCTGGAGCATTGTTAAGTCTCATTTTTCATGGTTTTCATAATCTTCCTCCCAAAATAGAGCAATATTTTTTATTTAATGGATGAAAGAGAGATGGTAATTTTGACAACAACTCTTATAGCCTCAGAGCTGAGCCAGTTAAAGAAAGAGCAAAAGAATGGAGATGGATTTTTTTTTCTTTTAAAGCCACATTCTTCAAATATGACAAACTGTAAATAAACCCTATAGTGCCTGCCGAGCCTGAGTAGAGTGGTGGAAACACCACATATGGGCACTGGAGAGCTCCAGTTTGGGTTTTTCAAAATGTTTCTGATCATTCCTGACATGGCCTGGCTGTTGGAAGCCATGTGCTTAAAAAGGAATGAAGACAAGCTCTTGGCGGTTGGTGAAGGCTGCCAGTTTTACGCGCTTTATTTCGAAACCTCTCATTCGTCACAGCAGCAACTGCCCATTTTCAGATCAAGGGTAAGCATTTAGGAAGAGATTATTGGGTCTTAGATAAATTGCCCCAGTTAGGGTAAAGCATATTATTGTCATTTAGTTGTTCTCAGTTGTGCCCAACTCTTGGTGACCCCATTTGGAGTTTTCTTGGCAAAGATTCTAGAGTAGTTGGCCATTTCCTTCTCCAACTCATTTTACAGATGAGCAAACTGAGGCAAACAGGAGTGATTTGCCTAGGATCACATGGCTAGTAAATGTTTGAGTTCAGATTTGAACTCAGGTATTCCTGACTTATTTTATTGGGCACAACTTAAGGTTTATGGCAATTTAGAAGGGGAGAAGGGCTTTGAGGGGGCTTTCTTGGTTCCCTTCTTGTCTTTCAGGTGTAGAAATAAATCTATATCCTCTAGTGAGCACATATTGTATTTTCCATATAGAATATAAGTGCTCTGAGGGCTGGGACAGTTTTCCATTTTGTCTGTTTATCTCCAGAGCCTTGTAAATAATATGGGATTGTTGGAAGAATGCTTATTGGATTGGAAGGGACTTGCTCAGGTTCATATGAAGAGTGAAAGACCCTGGTCTATAAGTTCTCCAGCTATTGCTTAGCTCTTCCTCTAAGCCACTCATTCTCACATCTACTAGCAGAACACACTTTTCTAGGCCAACATTCATTCCTAAAAACATGGCTCACCTCTATAGCTCAGATGGATGATAATGGAAGGAAGGAATTGGTTAATTTTGTTAGAGTCTTTCTCTCCCACTAAAGCATGTCTTGATGACATTTTGGCATTTCCTCCAGAGAACAGAGCACCACATTAGGCAGGAGACCAGTCATGATCCCAAATGACTAAGGCAATTGTCCTCCTACAAAATTTTATAAGAGGGGGCAGCTGGGTAGCTCAGTGGATTGGGAGCCAGGCCTAGAGACGGGAGGTCCTAGGTTCAAATCTGGCCTCAGACACCTCCCAGCTGTGTGACCCTGGGCAAGTCACTTGACCCCTGTTGCCCACCCTTACCATTCTTCCACCTATGAGCCAATACACAGAAGTTAAGGGTTTAAATTTTTTTTTTTTTAAGAAAAGTAAGTTGAAATACTAATTATGACATGGTGCTGCTTTTCTGGGTATATGTAAAGTAATGATAAACCATTTATATAATGTTTTCCACCCCCAAATCCCTTACCTTCTGTCTTAGAATCAATACTGTGTATTGGTTCCAAGGCAGAAGAGCAGTAAGAACTAGGCAAGGGGGGTCAAGTGACTCACCACACACAGTCACATAACTAGGAACTGTCTGAGGCTAGATTTGCACCCTGGACCTTTCATCTCTAGGCTTTGCTCTCAATCCACATAGCCATATATATATATAT
>NW_025371639.1:0-11608 GCF_016433145.1 Gracilinanus agilis | reverse complement strand
TTTTTTTTTTAAACCCTTGTACTTCGGTGTATTGTCTCATAGGTGGAAGATTGGTAAGGGTGGGCAATGGGGGTCAAGTGACTTGCCCAGGGTCACACAGCTGGGAAGTGGCTGAGGCCAGGTTTGAACCTAGGACCTCCTGTCTCTAGGCCTGACTCTCACTCCACTGAGCTACCCAGCTGCCCCCCTGATAGTTTTTTAAAGAAGAAAAGTGGCCAACAGTATTTTGTGATATAATTTTATTATGTGATTCACAGTAGGTGGAGCAATTCTGCCCTCATGGGGAATCCTTATTCCCCAAAAAAGAATAATAGAAAAGATATTGTGTGTTTGGAAATGAAGAAATAGCATTCTAGCTAAAGAAAGTGATGAGGCTATCTAAGCATACTGATATTGATGATAATGATGGTAAAAAATAATAATTAGGAATAGAGGGTTTTCCAGAAGGAAGACCAAGCAGTCTAGAGCAGGATTAAGAGCCTGAGAAATTAAAGGTGAAATTGGTAATAACCTATCTGAGATAAAAACCATTAACCACATGTCCAAGAACTTGAACTCTGAGGAGAGTTTAAGTGCATGTGGCAGGCAATAAAATGAAGAAATGGTTTATTTCTTTTATTCCATTGTTCATGTTAGGTAATAAAAAATTACTAAATATTTATCATTACCAATACATTTACTTTCCATACCATGGGAAATTCAGTCTGGTCATAACAATTATAGGTTTTTTTTCCTCATTGTTAAGCAATAAAAATGCAAAATTATGTCCATATTGAATTATTAATCTTTTGATTACTTTTGTTTAATGATTATTCCTTTTATTTTAATGGGCAGAAAATTTATTTCACTACTTTCATCTTTTTTTAACATTTTATTTAATATATTGTACCATCAACCTTTTAATTTTTTCCTAGATTTTTTCCTAAAACTTTTTTCTTCTATACAGTCTTTGATAACATCCATGTTGCCTCTAATACTCTGAATCCATAACAAAGCAGAGGCAGTCAGGGGAGAAATAGAAAAGCCAGCAGAGTGGAAAATAATCGAGGTAGAAGGAATAGAAAAGTAGATGCAGTAGAGGGGGACAGGAAATAGTCTTTTTTCCTCTGTAGTGTCAGTTCTCATTTCCCAAGGTTCTTTGATATAATCTTTTTTCATAATTTCTATTACATTTGCAATTTATTCAATCATTTCCCAAATGATTGTATCTCTTTAGTTTCTAGTTCTTTCCTTTCTTGTCTATTATTATTCTCCCTCCTAACTTTTCATCTTCCTACTGTGCCAGTGTCCTACCACTAGTCACACCTAAAGAATCAAACAATAATAAAAAATTGAAATAATTAACAAACAATAAACTATCAGGATATAAAATAAATTTTAGAACCATTATCCTTTCTGTATATTGCCAACAAAATCCATTAAGAAAAAAAAAATTTAAGCTTTACTTCCACATCCAATCAAATCTCAAAGACCAATTTTACTTTTTTAAGGAAAAACTATAGCCTGATGGGGTTCTTGATTTGGATTGTTACCAGGTTTATTTTTTTCCTTTTTTATTCTTAAGAGAATAGAAGCCAAAATCTTGTTGGTTTCTCTTACGGTCATTATTCCACTGTCATTTCCCCAGTACAATATCGTATGGGATTTCTTAGGGTCTAGTCTGACTGAGAATAGTCTAGTGGATAAATACTTATAGATCATAAAACATTTTAACAAAGTATTAACAATAGTATTGTTAACAAATATTATGCTTGTTTGAGATTTCTTCCAGCACCTAGAATGTCTCTCCTTAGTATTCTCCTTGATTTCCTGGTGTGACTAGTTATTCAACACACTGGTTTCAGGCGAGGAGGCCCCAAGTTATATCCATATTTTTTAAGTTCCCTTGTAGGTTACATTGTACTTATTGAAGATGAGTTTTTTTCCTTGCTATAACTTTATGTTATGTATTTTACATATATACATTGCCTATATGTATATATGTTCACATTTATTTATACTATATAGGACTTAGATTTTTTCTGGCATTTTATCCTTTTCTTTGATACAGTAAAATTGAGTTTAATCTATCTTTTCCTTCCGTTTTTTTGTCAGTAATAACACCTATAATTTGTCTTGCAATACTAAAATATGCTGAAAAAGTCCTTTTAAACAAGTCTTTTTAAACAAAGTCTCCCAACCCTCTTTATTTCTTTCTTCTGCTAACAACAATGTTTAATTATGCAGGATAAGCTCAAACAAAATACAAGAGAAAGAGAAACACTGTCCTTCTTGTGTTGTTTATCTGTCTGTTACATCTATTAAATTATCCAACTCATTACAGAGCACTAAGCTAGGGAGTAGCATTTAGCTACAAAAAGTTCACACATTTCATTACCATGAATTATATTCATTCATTCTGGTATACATATACATGGTGTGGCTACTAAACTAATTTGTGTAGTCTAATACCTTAAAGATTGGTTATTTCAAAATTGGGATTCTCTTCACCGAACCAGAATGCAATCCCTCAGCAATGTTTAAGATTATTTTTTGTGACTGAAAAAAAGTAATTACATAGTGGTCAACTGGGGAGACATAAGGTTCTTTGACCTTAACTAGGCTAGTTATCTGACAATAAGAACAGGTATATCTTCCACATTACAGGAGTTAGGGGCCAGGGTACCTTTCCTTTAGCAATATGGAAAATTCCCATAAAATTTTTTGGCTCTCCCTTTAAACCAGGGAAGAAGTCTGAATTTTTTTCTTTTTATTTTATGGGGTGTCTTCTGTTTTAAAAAAGTGAATATTTGTGTTATTAAAAGATATGTTGACATTTAAAAATATATTATTCTGGCTTTCATGTGTCATCTGCAGCTTCCACAAAACTCCCCCAAAGTTTCCATTCAGTTTCTTATGCCAACTCATCATAATGCAAAACCACAATGTGGAAGTCAAATTGTGGAACTGTATAGTCATGAACCAATACTATTGAATCTGCTGGAGATTTTACAACTCAGACCTAACCTTCAATCCTATAAGGCAAAGCTCAAGGTCAAATATGACACAACAAAACATTACAATAAGAATTGAAGGGAAGACTTACATAAATCTAAATATATTCACAGATATTCTACTTATAATTAATAAAAATTATTTTTTCCAAAGTGCTTGGGTGCATAGTGGGACAGTGCTAAACGTGGAGTTAGAAAGACCTTTTCAAATCTGGCCTCAGACCTTTACTAGCAATATGACACTGGGCAAATCACTTGAACTTTATCCTACTCAGTCTTCTCAATTGAGATGTGAGGATGAAGGGAGAGAAAATAATTAATACAGTACCCAGAATATAGTAGGTTCTTAATAAATTCATGTTTCATTTCCCTACCCCAAAAGTAGCATTCATTCTGTTTACATGGTTATACCTAAACAAAATAGATTGTATGAAATTTGCAACTGTTACTTAGTCTACATGTAGAAAAAAGCATTTTACATTCTGAACATTTAATTATGTAAAGAAAGTAATTGCTTTAAAGAGAGTAGTTACATTTGAGAACAAAACATTTTTATTTCATTTATTTTTCTTAAAAAGGTTTTTAGATAGAAATTTCAACTGTGGGCTTATTTGTTTGTTTCTTTACCCATAATTTACTACCTGAAAAAAAGCAATAAATTTGCCACCCAACTGGTTTTTCTTTTTGATCATTTTGGAGAAACAAGTCTTTCCCTTCAGTTTTCTCTCAGACCCAGCTGTGTGGGTCTAAAATCTCTTGGCTAGTAATTAGATATTTATCAGATGGTGGCTGAAAAGGGATGAGACAGTTATCTGACACAATTATCTTTGAAAATGGAATCCCTCTTTTCTGGTCCTGCTGAGGGCATTTGAAGGAACTATGAATGTTTTAAAGCTAACTGCCTTTGAAAAACTCTTGTCTATTCTAAAAATGTTCAACAGCAGAGTCCAAATGCAGTCACAGGTTTTTTGTTAATACATACAAAAATATAACTATTACCTTTCATGCTGGCCTTAGTATGTTCATTTTTCACAATACATTTGTCTATGCACTTCTGCTTATTAAAATTGCTTTAGTTATCTTTTCATTGTTTAATTAACATGGTTCTTACTAAGCCATTATTAATAGTTTTTCTAACTATCTAAGAAGTCTAATTTTTAGTTTTACTTTTTATTTTCTTTGTAGTTTAATTATTGCAGTTGAAAACATTTACTAAGGCTGTGAAAATCTCATGGTGTGTTCTGTGTGAGCACATTTCTAGAAATTTTTTTCTCCTTTTATATAGAATTTTTAGTGACACCTTAATATATACATATATAACATATAAATAGTATTTGCCTTATATATAAAAACTAATAAGGAGGGAGAGGGAAGACTTTAATAAGCATAATGACAGAATACAAGGATCAAATCCAGTGTAACTGGTATCAACTAATTATATCACAGTCATTTAAAGTAAAACTTATATTTTATACATTTCCTTATGTCAGTCTTAACTTGGAGTCAATGACCCTTTTAAAAATATTTTTCCAATTACTTGTAAAAATCATTTTTAGCACCTTCGTTTTAACTTTTGAGTACCAAATTCTCTTCCTTTCTCTCTTTCCTCCACTGTCCCTGAGAAAACAAGCAATTTGATATAGGTTACACATGTGCAGGCTTGCAAAATATATTTTCATATTAGTCATTTTGTAAAAGAAAATGTAGACCAAAAATAATAAAATAAAGTAAAAAGAGTATGATTTGATCTTGTTGTGAGTATTATTTGGGTATTAGTTTATATATAGTTAATATGGACCTAGCAGGAAGGGCTGGAGAATTCCACATGGAATGGGGAAGCAGGAAGTGGCTTGTGCCTGAGAGAGACTCCATGGGGGTTGTAAAATAAAACTGTTGCTGACCCTGGGAGATCTCAGAGCTAGGGGAGTTGTATCCAGATTCCCTGGGATCCTGGAGAGTGGTGAAGGCTTACAGCAGAGGACATCAGACCTGCAGAGCAGCACCAAGTAGGGAATGATNCCTGGCATCCTGAAACCATCCCTGGATTAGCCATGAGATCCCAAGTAAAGCCATCCTCAGGTCCTTAGCTAAGCTGACCAAACCTGGTTGGAGCCAGGTTGGGAGGAACTTTCCCCTTGTGACTCCAGTACTGCTTTCTTTTGGCCCTGTCTTGCTTAGATCTTAGAAGAGTGTAGTTAAGTCCCTTTCCTTGACCCTGTGGTTTGCCCGTAGTCTGTTAGTGTAGAAAAACCCTATTCCCATCCTTTACCTTAGTTTGTCCCTGATTAAAATGTGTAGTTAAACTCTTGCCTTTACTTATTAGCTTCCATAGGCTCTGCCTTGTTGATTCTGGGTGGCAGTTGGAGGCCAACAGCCATTTCTGTTACAGACATCCAAACAGCCATTATAATCCAGTCTCCCTACTTGTTGGGCCCCTTCCTGTCATTCCTGTCTCCCACACCCACCCACCTGGACCCATATTTGCTGTTTAAGGCACCTTTCCCTGGTTTCTCCCTTAACAATTGGCATTCAGACTATGAATTTTTTCTCTGGAACTGGATAGCATTTTTCATCATTAATCCTTTGGAATTTCATCATTAAGTCTTTGTATTGCAAAGAGTTGTCATTCTCTGTTGATAATCAAATAATATTGCTATTGCTTTGCACAATGTTCTCCCTGGTTATTCTCAATTCACTTTACGTCAGTTCATTCTTCCCCAATTTTTTGGAAAGCATCCTATATGCTATTTCTTATAACACAATAGTATTCCATTATGATTATGTATCACAACTTGTTCAGTCATTTCCCAATTGATGGTCATCCCTTCCACTTCCAATTCTTTGCTACCACAAAAGGAACTGCTATATTTTTTTCTTACATATATCCTTTTCCTGTTTATTTTCCAATCCTTTTGGAATACAGAACTAGTAATGGTATTGCTGGGTCAAAGGGTACAAACAGTTTTATAGTACTTTGGGTGTATTTACATATTGTTCCTTGACCTTTAAAACAAAACATTTTGAGGGGGCAGTGGGGTAACTCAGTGGATTGAGAGCCAGGTCTAGAGATGGGAGGTCCTAGGTTCAAATCTGGCCTCAGACACTTCCCAACTGTGTAACCCTGGGCAAGTCACTTGACCCCCATTGCCTACCATTACCACTCTTCTGCCTTGGAGTTAATACACATTCCAAGATGGAATATAAGGGTTTAAAAAAATTAAAATTAAATTAAAAAATAAAATAAAACATTTTGAAAGCCGTACTTCAACATAATTGGGTTTTTTTTTTGCAGTCCTCAGTATTTCATCTAATACATTTGAAATATTTTTCTGAAAAGGGGTTCACAAGTTTCACCAAACAGTTAAAGGAGTCCATGACACACAAAAAAAGTTAAGAATCTCCCACCTAAAATTTTTCTAATTGTGATGTTTTATATTGCTTTAAAATTCAATTACATCATTATTGAACATTTTTGGTACACACTGTATTAGAACAAGTTTTAGATAAAACCCAGTCCTAACTTTTATGGAGTTAATATTTTGATAGGAGATGTTAATGACTTAGCAGATAGCTACTTCATATTTTTCTCTCATATTAAATGATTCCCTGATGTGTTTATGCCATGAAAGTATTTCATATGATAAAAATTGTCATTATAGAACAGATCAAGAGCTATTGGGTATCTCAAAAGCCCATTCCCTTCTCTTTCCATTAAAGAATTTGATAACCTTAGAGGTTAAATTACTTGCCTAGGGACACAAAGAAAGAAATTGAACCAATATCTTCTGAACCAGTGCTTTTCCCATGGCATCCATGTGAGAATATAGCGTTTTGGTGAGCTCTGGTGTTCACTAACTACCGTAATTTCTCATTCTCACCCCTAAAGCAATTTATTATAATGTCCACTGGCACACAAATACCATAAGTAGCATTCAAATTCTCCCTTTTTTTCCCCCTTTAATGAAGCATATACACACATTGTCAGCATAAGGGCAATTCTTTAAGTCCTTTTTATTGTTTCTTTTTTTTCTGTCATACAGACTATGCCAAAAATAGAAAAGTAGCCCTGGTTCTTTAAATAAACATCTGACTGCTATTAAGCTTATTGCATACACTTAAGTAAAATTTGTCAAATTATATCAGGCTGTTGCAGCACTCATTTATAAATGTATTTGTTTGATCATCACCAAAATGAAAATAATTAAAAAAACAATGGTCATGCTATTAGCTAACATTTCTATCATGCTTATTATGTGCTGTATACTGTGCTAAGAATTTTAAAATAATTGTCTTATTTAATTCACAACAATCCCAAGAGATAAGCGGTATTATGATCCTCATTTATAGATGAGGAAACTGAGATGAGCAAGCAGTGGTTAAGTTATTTTATAGGGTCACAAAGCTAATAAATATCTGAGGTTGGATTTGAACTTAGGTCTTCCTGACTCTAGTACTCCATCCATTGTGTCATTTAGCTGTCTACAATAACTTCCTTTTCAATTAGTGTGGAATAGAAGGAGCACTCACTGTATTACATATTGAAAGTAAAAAAATATTATTTAATTTATAATTAATACATCATAAATAAAGGCAACTTTTCAACTGTTCTTCTTAGAAGAATAAAATACAGATTTAGAACTGAAAGACAACCTGGTTTAACCTTCTTGTTTTACATATGTTCTAGGACTCAGAAAAAGTCATAATTTCCTTGAGGGCTCACAGTTAGCAAGTCATAGATTTGGGATTTAAAGCCAGATTTATAATTCAAAATCCAGTGCTCAAACTCCTCACACATAACTGGTTTATTATAAATTCCAAGAGTTACACAAAGAACATACTCCTGAGAGTACCCTTTCAAATTATACACAGTTATGTTCTTCTATCTCAGTGGTTCT
Source organism: Gracilinanus agilis (assembly GCF_016433145.1). NCBI lineage: Eukaryota > Metazoa > Chordata > Mammalia > Didelphimorphia > Didelphidae > Gracilinanus > Gracilinanus agilis. The sequence continues at coordinate 3,720 of NW_025371639.1, read as the reverse complement.
CAATGAGTGGTCTTGGGAAACCCTTGGAAATCCCAAAGTCCTTTAATGGGGTCTGTGAGGATAAGTGACTTCTTTATAATAATATTAAAATGTCTTAATTTCAGTTTTGATAAATATATATAACTCATGTAAACAAAATGCTTTGGAGAATCCTCAACCATTTTTAATTTAAAAAAACACTTACCTTCCATTTTAGAATCAATATGAAGGTCAGAAGAGTAATAATGGTTAGGGAATGGGGAGTAAGTGACTTGGTCATTAAAGTTAAGAAGTACCTGAAACCAGATTTGAATCCAGAACTGTCCATCTGTAGGCCTACCTGTCAATCCACTGAAGCACCTAAGTGCTTCCAATTCTTAATTTTTAAGATTATAAAGAAAGGGGTTCTAAAGCCAAAAAGTTTGAAAACTGCTATTTTGCCAAAACCAAATTAGTGCAGACCATTTTTATGGGTTACCTTCAGTTATAAATAACTTTAAAAATGACACACTGTATAGGTTAAATATGTCTGCTAGTTAATTCATTTTAGACTGAGATTACTAGACAAAGGGTGTCCTGTTAATTTTCATCAGAATGATAAAATGAATAAAATGATTGAAGGTCAAGTGAATATAAGATCCATTTGGCTCAAACTGCTTTCATATTACATTGGGAAAATTCTTTGAAAATTGTTTTCATTTTGTCTAAGAGTATGTATGACATGATTCTCCTTTTTCAGTGAATATCTTTTCACTCTTGAAATTCAATATGAGAGTAGGGAGAGGTTGAGACCTGATTTAAACCATACGGATTCCATCTATATATTCCTACCTTGCAAAAAAATCTCTAGTCTTGGAGAAGAAATGCTCTACTTTTATTGTAATGAAAAATTATTTCCTACATATTATGCTATGATTTTCTTTCATGTATTTTCTGCCATGTACATTTTTATATGTGTGTTTTTATTTTTGTGATTATTTACAAGTGAAATTTTGTGCAAGTGGAATCTTGAGCAGAGACCTTAATTTACCTTCTTGTAACTTCTGTCCTTACATTTCTATTTCTTCATTCTGGATCTAAACCAAAAAAATCGAATCCCTCTTCCAGGGTTCTTAAAAAAAAGATTAATTAATTAATTTTGAATATTTGTCCATGGTTACATGACTCATGTTTTTCCCTTCCCTCCTCCCTCCCCCCTTCCAAGCCAATGAGCAATTCAACTGAGTTTTACATGTATCATTGATCAAGACCTATTTCCATATTATTCATATTTTCAATAGAGTGATCAACAACAACAACAAAACATCCCCAATCATATTCCCACTGAAACGTGATCAATCATATGTTGTTCTTCTGCATTTCTACTCCCACAGTTCTTTCTCTGGATGTGGATAGCTTTCTTTCTCATAAGTCCCTGAGAATTGTCCTGGATCATTGCATTGCTGCTAGTAGAGAAGTCCATTACATTCGATTGCACCACAGTGTATCAGGCTCTATGTATAATGTTCTCCTGGTTCTGCTGCTTTTGCTCTGCATCAATTCTTGGAAGTCTTTCCAGTTCATATGCTCCAGTTCATCATTCCTTTCAGCACAATGGTATTCAATCATCACATAGTACAATTTGTTCAGCCATTCCCCAATCAATAAACACCCCTTCATTTTCCAGGTTTTTTCCACAACAAAGAGCATGACTACGAATATTTTTGTACACATATTTTTCCCTATTATCTCTATGGGATACAAGCCCAGTACTGATATGTGTGCAGGCTCCAAACATACCAGCGCCTCTCTCTCTTATACTTTCTCAGACACCTCCCACAAAGGAAGTGGGATGTGTCTGAGGAAGTTATGGTACAGAAGATGTCGTCTCCCAGGATGTGGTCTCCCAGGACTTAGAACATTTTAAACTGCACATATATCAGGATCAAAAAACTGTCAGTCTTTTAAAGCCCTTTGGGCATAATTCCAAATTGCTTTCCAGAATTTTGGATCAATTCACTACTCCACCAGTAATGCATTAGTGTCCCAATTTTATTACTTTCCTTTCCTATTTTGATTTTCATTTCTCTAATTATGAGAAATTTAGAACACTTTTTCACTTACTTATTAACAGTTTTGATTTCTTTATCTGAAAATTGCCTATTCATGTCCCTTGCCCATTAATCAATTGAGGAAAGGCTTGATTTTTTTTTGTACAATTAATTTAGCTCTTTATAAATTTGAGAAATTGTATCTTTGTCAAAGGTTTTTGTTATGAAGATTTTTCCCCAATTTGTTGTTTCCCTTCTAATTTTTGTTGCATTGGTTTTGTTTGTACAAAATCTTTTTAAATTAATGTAATCAAAATTATTCATTTTAAATTTTGTACTATTCTCTATCTCTTGCTTGGTCTTAAAATCTTTCCTTTCCCATTGATCTTATTGGAAAAGTTTCTAACTTATCTCCATTGCAGATGATACTTGCTGATGGTTTTAAATATGTACTGCTTTTTATTTTGAGGAAAAGCTCATCTATTCCTATATTTTCTAGTGTTTTTAATAGGAATTAGTGTTGTATTTTGTCAAAGGCCTTTTCTGCATCTTTTGAAATAATCATGTGATTTTTGTTGGTTTGGTTGTTGATATGGTCAATTATATGGATCCTTGCATTCCTGGTATAAATCCCACCATATCATAGTGAATAATTCTCTTGATAACTTGTTGGGGTATTTTTGCTAGCATTCCATTTAAAATTTCTGCATCTATGTTTATTAAGGAGATTTTCTTTCTCTGTTGTCATCTGCCTGGCTTTGGAATCAGTACCATTTTTGTGTCATAAAAGACATTTGGTAAAACTCCTTCTTTGCTTATTTTGTCAAATAGTTTATATAGTATTGGGATTAGTTGTTCTTGAAATGTTTGGCAGAATTCACTTGTGAATCCATCTGATCCTGGGGATATTTTCTTAGGGAGTTCCTTAATTAATGGCTTGTTCAATTTCTTTCTCTGAGATGGGATTAAGTATTCTATTTCCTCTTTTTTTAACCTAGGCAATTTATATTTTTGTAAATATTCACCCATTTCACCTTGATTGTCATATTTATTGCCATGTATTTGGGCAAAATAGTTCTTAATAATTACACTAATTTCCTCTTAATTAGGGCTGATGTTCCCTTTTCATTTTTGATATTGTTAATTTGATTTTCTTCTTTCTTGTTTTTTATTGGATTAACCAGTACTTTATCTATTTTATTTGTTTTTTCAAAGTGCCAGCTCCTTGTCTTATTTATTAGTTCGATAGTTCTTTTACTTTAAATTTTTTTATTACCTTTATTAATATTCATTTTTAACATGGTTACATGATTCATGCTCCTCCTTTCCCCTTCAACCCCCGCCCCGGGCCCCCCCTACCCATGCGCATTTCCACTAGTTTTGTCATGTGTCCTTGATCAAGACCAATTTCCAAATTGTTGGTAGTTGCATTGGTGTGGTAGTTTCAAGTCCACACCCCCAATCATGTCCACCCCAACCCATGCGTTCAAGCAGTTGTTTTTCCTATATGTTTCCTCTCCTGCAGTCCCTCCTCTGAATGTGGGCAGCATCTTTACCATAAATCCCTCAGAATTGTCCTGGGTCATTGCATTGCTGCTGGTTCTGAGGTCCATTACATTCGATTTTACCACAGAATGTCAGTCTCTGTGTATAGAGTTCTTCTGGCTCTGCTCCTTTCGCTCTGCATCAGTTCCCGGAGGTCTCTCCAGTT
>NW_025371638.1:2258-2811 GCF_016433145.1 Gracilinanus agilis | reverse complement strand
GTACAGAGGTCCATTACATTCAATTTTACCATAGTGTATCAGTCTCTGTGTATAGAGTTCTTCTGGCTCTGCTCCTTTCGCTCTCCATCAGTTCCTGGAGGTCTCTCCAGTTCCCTGGAACTTCTCCAGTTTATTATTCCTTTTAGCACAATAGTATTCCATCACCCGCATATACCACAATTTGTTCAGCCATTCCCCAATTGAAGGACATACCCTCCTTTTCCAATTTGTTGCCACCACAAAAAGCGCAGCTATGAATATTTTCGTACAAGTCTGTTTATCTATGATCTCTTTGGGGTACAAACCCAACAATGGTATGGCTGGATCAAAGGGAAGGCATTCTTTTATAGCCCTTTGAGCATGATTCCAAATTGCCAGCCAGAATGGCTGGATCAGTTCACAGCTCCACCAGCAATGCATTAATGTCCCAATTTTGCCACATCCCCTCCAGCATTCATTACTCTCCCCTTCTTTCATTTTAGCCAATCTGCTAGGTGTGAGGTGATACCTCAGAGTTGTTTTGATTTGCATTTCTCTAATTATTAGAGATTTG
>NW_025371638.1:0-2163 GCF_016433145.1 Gracilinanus agilis | reverse complement strand
TTTTTGTTTGTACAAAAACTTTTTAGTTTAATATAATCAAAACCATTTAATTTACATTTTGTAATTTTCTCTAACTCTTGCTTGGTTTTAAAGTCTTTCCTTTCCCAGAGATCTGACAAGTATACTATTCTGTGTTCACTTAACTTGTTTATAGTTTCCCTCTTTATATTCAAGTCATTCACCCATTCTGAATTTATCTTGGTGTAGGGTGTGAGATGTTGATCTAGACCTAATCTCTCCCATATTGTTTTCCAAATTTCCCAGCAGTTTTTGTCAAATAGTGGATTCATGTCCCAAAAGTTGGGCTCTTTGGGTTTATCATACACTGTCTTGCTGACATCATTAACCCCAAGTCTATTCCACTGATCCTCCCTTCTGTCTCTTAGCCAGTACCAAATTGTTTTGATGATTGCTGCTTTATAGTATAGTTTAATATCTGGTACTGCTAGGCCCCCTTCCTTCACATTTTTTTTCATTATTTCCCTTGATATTCTTGATCTTTTGTTATTCCAGATGAACTTTGTTATACTTTTTCTAATTCAGCAAAGAAGTTTTTTGGTAGCTTGATGGGTATGGCGCTAAATAGGTAAATAAATTTGGGTAGAATTGTCATTTTTATTATGTTAGCTCGTCCTACCCATGAACAATCAATGGCATTCCAATTGTTTAAATCCAGTTTTATTTGTTTGGAAAGTGTTTTGTAGTGTTTTCATATATTTGCTGTGTTTGTTTTAGTAGATAGATTCCTAAGTATTTTATATTGTCTAGGGTGATTTTAAATGGTGTTTCCCTTTCTATTTCTTGCTGCTCTAATGTATTGGAAATGTATAGAAATGCTGATGATTTATGTGCATTTATTTTGTATCCTGCAACTTTGCTAAAGTTGTTGATTGTTTCTACCAGCTTCTTAGTTGATTCTCTAGGATTTTTTAAGTAGACCATCATATCATCTGCAAAGAGTGATAGCTTAGTCTCCTCATTGCCTATTTTGATACCTTCAATTTCTTTTTCTTCTCTAATTGCTATTGCTAGTGTTTCTAGTACTATGTTGAATAATAGGGGTGATAATGGGCATCCTTGTTTCACTCCTGATCTTACTGGGAAGGCTTCTAATTTATCCCCATTGCATATGATGTTTGTTGATGGTTTTAGGTATGTACTGTTTATTATTTTTAGGAAAGGTCCTTCTATTCCTATACTTTTCAGTGTTTTCAATAGGAATGGATGTTGTATTTTGTCAAAGGCTTTTTCAGCGTCTATTGAGATGATCATGTGATTTTTGATTGTTAGACTGTTGATATGGTCTATTATGTGGATGGTTTTCCTAATGTTGAACCAACCTTGCATTCCTGGTATAAATCCCACCTGATCATGGTGGATGATCTTCTTAATTACTTGTTGGAGTCTCTTTGCTAGTATTCTATTTAAGATTTTTGCATCTATGTTCATTAGGGAGATTGGTCTGTAGTTTTCTTTCTCTGTTTTTGGTCTCCCTGGCTTTGGAATCAGTACCATATTTGTGTCATCAAAGGAATTTGGTAGGACTCCTTCTTTGCTTATCATATCAAATAATTTGTATAGTATTGGGATTAGTTGCCATTTGAATGTCTGATAGAATTCACTTGTGAATCCATCAGGCTCTGGTGATTTTTTCTTAGGGATTTCTTTGATGGCTTCTTCAATTTCTTTTTCTGATATGGGATTATTTAGGTATTCTATTTCTTCTGCTGTTAATCTAGGCAGTTTATATTTTTGTAAATATTCATCCATATCTCCTGAATTGTTATATTTATTGCCATATAATAGGGCAAAATAGTTTTTAATGATTGCCTTAATTTCCCCTTCATTAGAGGTGAGGTCTCCCTTTTCATCTTTGATACTGTCAATTTGGTTTTCTCCTTTCCTTTTTTTATTAGATTGACTAGTACTTTGTCTATTTTATCTGTTTTTTCAAAGTACCATCTTCTAGTCTTATTTATTAATTCAATAGTTCTTTACTTTTGATTTTATTAATTTCTCCCTTGATTTTTAGTATTTCTAATTTAGTTTCCATCTGGGGGTTTTTAATTTGCTCACTTTCTAATTTTTTGAGTTGCATGCCCAATTTATTAATCTCTGCCCTCCTTAATTTGTTAATATATACACTCAAGGATATAAATTTCC
>NW_025371637.1:0-6642 GCF_016433145.1 Gracilinanus agilis | reverse complement strand
GATGCAGAGCGAAAGGAGCAGAGCCAGAAGAACATTGTACACAGAGACTGATATACTGTGGTAAAATTGAATGTAATGGACCTCTGTACCAGCAGCAATACAATGACCCAGGACAGCTCTGAGGGATTTATGGTAAAGACGCTACCCACATTCAGAGGAAGGACTGCAGGAGAGGAAACATATAAGAAAAACAACTGCTTGAACGCATGGGTCAGGGTGGACATGATTGGGGATGTGGACTCGAAACTACCACACCAATGCAACCACCAACAATTTGGAAATTGGTCTTGATCAAGGACACATGACAAAACTAGTGGAAATGCACATTGGCCATGGGTGGGGGGAGTGCGGGGGGTGAAGGGGAAAGTAGGAGCATGAATCATGTAACCATGTTAAAAATGATTATTAATAAATGTTTAAATTTTAAAAAAAAAAGAGGATGATGACACTGTCAAAGGCTACAGAGAAGTCAAAGAGAATGAGTATTGGGAAAAGGCCATTGGCATTTAGGAGATCCTTAGCCTTCTTAAGGACTTTAGACACAAAACACAGATGTTAGGAGGAAGGGAGGAATTCAGTGAGAGGATGGGGAGAAATAAGCATTTTTGTAGCCAATAGAATGGGAGAGACTGAAGATCAATGAGAAAGTGAGGACGTTAGAAGGGTCACTTTGCTGGAGAAAGAATGGAATGGGATAACTTGTGTACATACTGGAGTTTGCTTTAGCAAGGAGAAGGGCCACCTCTTCATGTGAGATAGGGGTGAAGGAGGAGACAGTAGCAGAGAACATCTGGTGAGATAAGGAGCAAAGAGAGAGGCCTCAGCCAAAAGTCACAATTTTTTCAGTGAGATATGAAACAGGGTTCTCAGTCAAGAGAGAAGGGAAATGGGAGCCATGGAGGGATGAATAGATTTGGAAGAACCACTGGAGGGAGTGGGCTATTACATAGCTAACTAATATCTATCAAGATTTGGACCCAGATCTTCCTAACTTCAAGACCAGAATCCATTCACTGTGTTATGCTGCCTCCATCAGCTCTATGGATGTAAGGTATAAATTCTGGCTCAGGACCAGAGGTTACTATCTCTGACAAGAATAACAATTTGCATGTTCACTAATTTGACAGCTCTCATTAATCAAAGACTGATTATCTACAATGTGGATTATTTGGGTCTCTGCTTTTCCTCCACCTTCTTGCTCCTGGCCTTTAAACCATTGGCCTTTTCCTTTGTCCCTCTCCTAGGTGGAAAATCAGGAAAATAAAAGGTATTGGCTCTGCAGCCATTTTTTTTTGTTGTTTTGGTTTATTTTTTTTTTAACCCTTAAACGTCTGTGTATTGGCTCATTGGTGGAAGAGTGGTAAGGGTGGGCAATGGGGGTCAAGTGACTTGCCCAGGGTCACACAGCTGGGAAGTGTCTGAGGCCGGATTTGAACCTAGGACCTCCCATCTCTAGGCCCGGCTCTCAATCCACTGAGCTACCCAGCTGCCCCTCTGCAGCCATTTTTGCACCCTGAGACTGTGATTCCCAACCCACCAATGCAAAGTAATCAAAAGCCCCTAAGGAAAAATAAGGATGACAATGGAACTCAATTGTGTCCAACTTTTTATGACCTGGATTGGTTTGCCATTTCCTTCTCCAGCTCATTTGACAAATGAGGAAACTGAGGCAAACTGGGTAAAGTTACTTGGCCAGGGTCATACAGCTAGTAAATATCTGAGGCAAGATTTGAACTTCCTCACTCCAGGGGCTCAGCACTCTATCCACTATGGTACCTATCTAGCTTCCCTGGCCCTTGTACACTGCCCCACAAACCTAAATTTTCTCTTTTGTCCCCTTCTTCACAAAAATAAGTTCCTGTTCACTTACTCCATTGGCCCTATCAGAAAGTGTCTTTCTTCTCTCTTCATGTTTCTGTTCCAAGCCCTTGAGACTCAGTCTTACTTTACCCCACCTCTGCCAAGAGGTTTTTTTCCTTTCTTTTCTTTTTTTATCTCTGCCCCTTCCCTATTATTATTCCAGTGTAGCACTGAAATGCCATTTTCTCCAATAAGTCTTCTTGGCTGAATATCTTCTACTTTTCCAAAGGCAAATGCCCCAACAAACATACAAATAGCTTTATAGACAAACACACCTGATTCAGTTGTAAGATCTGAGCCCACCACATCAGGTGTATATTCATCTGGGATGCCCAAGTGTATTCTAGTCAGCTTGGCTCTAAGGGAGGCATGATAGATATCTCTGTCTCTGTCTCTATTAAATCTGTATCTCCTGTCCCAGGGACAGCTAAGCAAACAGGATTTTGCCCAGGCTCACACAGTAAACAAGTGCCTGAAGCCAGATTTGAGCCAAGGTCCTCCTTCTGCCAGGCCTGGCACTCCATCCACTATGCCATTTAGCTGCCCCTTGCCCATCCTTCTCTACTTCCTGGAAGGGTTCAGGAGAAGAGCCATGAGCTTGGCCCCTCTGTTCTCTTCTAAGATAGGGAGGACTGGCCTGGAATTATAGCTATATTACTTATCTAGGTGCAAGATTTTGATGTTTACACCCAAAAAGCCACTGACTTCTCCCTCCATTAAAAAGGTGAGAGGACTTCCTGGCTTGGCCTCTTTCCACAAAGCTTAGTTATGGATAAGATAACCATGATTAGGCAATAGCTGATCAATCCATTTATTCAAGTAATTAGCAAACAGAAATCAGAAAACCATACAGATTTAAATATAAGGGGAGATACACAGTGGGAGGAAGACCTCGTAGCTCACCCATAGGGAGGTCCCAGCCTCCTCTAAAGGGCAATTTCCCAAAGATGGGGAAAGTGAGTTCAAAATCAGGAACACACTGTGAAGTCAGGTTCCCTTTTGCAGCTGGCACTCCAAATGTCTTTTCTCTTTCTCCAGGGGTCTCTCCTCAAAGAGAATCTGGAACTTCATGTGTGTCCCTCCAAAGGATGAAGAATGTATGCCAGCTCTGCCCCCCACCCTCACCAGGGCACTAATCCAAACACATATTCCAGAAGCAGCAAACAAAGCAGGCGCTTCCTGACCCTGTTATGGGGAGGGGGGTGTTAAAGGGTCCCAAACATCACACATAAGATAGGAAAGTTCCTGGTGTGAAGGATTCTAAAGGTGAAGAATTTTCTGCCTGTAGCTATGGCTGGTTGATTAGGTTCAAGACCTTGCTGGATTCCAGGGTCTGCTCCACCTGAAAACAGGAGATAAGCACATTTGCATTAGAGAGGCTAGCTTGCTCCCCATAGGGAAGCTGGGGGTAGGGTGGGAGGGACTCCCCAAACGCTAATCCTGTTTTCCCCCACTGACAGTCCACTTGGCATTATTCAGCATATTTATCCTCCCTGAGGCTCAGTTGATATCTGTCAAATGGGAATAGTATAAGCTGGACAGGACCCAGCAATGTGACTGTGAAAAGCTAAAACCAAAAGCTAATGTGATCTTCTAATGAGTCACTAACAGGTCTTGGGAAGTGACTGCCCCAGGGCTTACTGGGAGAGTTGGCACCTAGTGGAAGGACACTGTTCAGTTCTGGGGCCAAGGAGAGGTCTCCTAAGTCCCAAGACAGTGTGTTCTTTTTCATTTTCATTTTCTCTTCTCTGTCTCTGTCTCTGTCTCTGTCTCTCTCTCTCTCTCTCTCTCTCTCTCTCTCTCTCTCTCTCTCTCTNTCTCTCTCTCTCTCTCTCTCTCTCTCTCTCTCTCTCTCTCTCTCTCTCTCTCTCTCTGTCTTGTCTGTCTGTCTGTCTGTCTCTGTCTCTCTTTCTCTCTCTCCCTCCTCTCTCAAACACACACAAGAAGGCTCTTACTCACTGGCACTTTCCATGGCTCTACCCTGGTCCCATCAGAGTTTTGAAAACAAGGGGCAGATGACCACATTTGAGCTTCTTGTGCCAGCTTGTCCCAGCGCCATCGACTTCCACCTCCCACATCACCAGTTGGGTCAGCTGGGTCCAGGATCACTGGCCTATAGGGTAGGGTGGAGAGTTTAGGCTAAGGCAGAGATTCCTCCCAGAGAGCCAAGGCCAAGAAGCCATTTGTTCCAGGCCTGTCCCTCCCTAGATATGCCCACCACTTGGTAAGAGCTTAATAAAGGTTTTGTGATGGATCGATGTACAGAGATGAGCTGGTGGGTCCCATCCTAATGGAAATAATCACTCAGGGCAGGAGAATAACCAATGGGAATGCTCCTCTGGCTTTTCTAGCACAGCTGCCCCCTCCACCTCTTAACCCCTCTCTCCCATCCCGTATGCACATTTATGTTAAAAAAAAAAAAAGGGGGGGGGGGGAGACAGGCAGCTGGGTAGCTCAGTGGATTGAGAGCCAGACCTAGAGATGGGAGGGTCCTAGGTTTGAATCTGGCCTCAGACACTTCCCAGCTGTGTGACCCTGGGCAAGTCACTTAACCCCTATTGCCCACCCTTAACACTCTTCCACCTAGGAGCCAATACACAGAAGTTAAGGGTTTAAAAAAAAAAAAAGACTACTACAGGGAGAAGAACAGAACCTGTGATTTCACTGGTGTAGAGAACTCTCAGATGAGAAAATTCCCTCTATCTGTGTATGTCTACACCTTCTCTGAAAGGTAAGTCTTAAAAAAGGAGCTTTTTTAAACCTTTACTTTCTGTCTTAGAATCAACAACAATTATCAGTTCCAAGGCAGAACTTTAGGTAAGGGCTAGGCAATGGGCTAAATGACTTGCCCAGGGTGACACAGATAAGAAGCATCCTGTCTTCAGGCCTGGTGTTCTTTCCACTGAGTCACCTAGCTGCCCCTTAAAACAAGAGTTCTTAATGTTCTCTATGTCTTAGCCTCCTTTGGACATCTAGTGAAGACTTAGAGACTCCTCAGAAGAATGTTTTTAAACACAAAATACAGGGGATCACAAAGAAAACCCATTCTCCTGAAAGACAGTTATCAAAAATTTAGGGCATCCTAAAAATCTTAGTCCAGTTTTAAGACTGAGGATCTTCTGGTCCTTCTCCTGTCCCCCCAACCCTGGGTCACCCAGAAACATATCACACACTTTCCTAGCAACCCCTGCCCACCCCACTGCTGCCACCTGTTCCATTTTGCTTGCCCTGAACACAAAAATGTCAGGTCACATCCCCCAATGGCCTCAGTCCTGGTCTCCGGATTCAGAGCCCAGTGCTTTCTTCCCTGGAGCACCCAGATTCTGAGGAGCCATCTAAACTGGGAGATAAGACTTGTAGGAAGAAAAGCTGCTTCTGCTACACCCAGCTCCAAGGGGCTCCTTAGAGTTAAATTTTCCAGGCAAACCTTTACACCTCAGAAATCAGCAAAAGCTACAAATTAGGGGCTTGATTTATGGTTTTACGGTTGGAGTCTCAGGAGACTGGAGCCATCAGCTGGGAAGCTTTGCCGATGCCAGGGGTGAGGGACACCCCATCTCTGGTACCTGTGTTTCCGCAATTGACGACAGAGGTAATCTGCAATGACCTCATTATCAATGCCATAGTTGAGGGTCCAGTAGATCATGAGTTCCTGGTATCTCTGGATCAGGTATAGGACTGTCTGGAAGCCCCGGGCCATGTTAAATCTAGTTTCCTGGCTCCCATGCTCCCAAGCATAGACAGTCAGGAGCTCCAGAGCATACTGAGGAGGGAGAGAGTCCATTTTCTCCTCGCACTGAAAAATAAGAAGAAGCAACTGAGAATGATGGTAAATACCAAGTGATGCTGTATCAGCTGGAAGAGCCTACAGAAGCTATCTCCTCCAGGAATCATCCTAAGTGGTCACCCATCTGGGGCTTGGAGAGGGCCAGGAAGGGGTCTTGGCAATATTTCTGGAGACAATTCTACTCTGGCATCATCCTTCATTGGTAGGAAGTTTTTCCTTACAGTGAACTAGCCTTACTTGCTGGTCTTTGCATAAGATATTCTATGCCTGGGATATTTCTCTTCTCATATCTGCCTCCTGGCTTCCTGGACTTCCTTCAGGTCCAAAAGCTCACCTTCTACAGGAAGCCTTCCCTGATCTCCCTTAATGCTAGTGCCTTCCCTCTACTATCTCCAAACCATCCTATCTATATCTGGTTTGTACATAAGTGTTTTCATGCTGTCTCCCCCATTAGATTCCTGGATGCTTAACACAGTGCCTGGCACATAGTGAATGGTAAATCAATGTTCTCAACTTGAACCCCCTGCAGCCTCTGCCCATTGCTCCACATTCTACTTTCTGGAGCCAAGCAGAACAGGTGTAATCAGTTTTGCATAAAACAATCCTTTAATATATGAAGACAGTTATCATCACCTTGAGCTTTCTCTTCTACAATCTAAGTGTTGTGGTGGTAGTTGTTGTAATGCACTCATGTGTGACTCTATGGGACTCCATGGACTTCTTCTGTCCCTGGGGTTGTTTGGAGACAGTTCTCAAACTGCAATTCTTAGTGTTCTCTTTTCCTTTTTCTAGTTGTCTCTGCAGAAATAGAAGCAGGGGCAGCACAGGCCTAAAAACTCACTTTAGTCTCTTAGTTTGTCAATATTGGAAGGGATCTCCAAGATTATCTAGTCCAACACCTTCATTTTATCAGGAGAGGAAGGAAGGGAGGGAGGGAGGGGGAGAGAGAGAAGGAAAGAAAGGAAGAGAAGAAGAGAGAAAGACAGGAAGGAAGG
>NW_025371636.1:0-8410 GCF_016433145.1 Gracilinanus agilis | reverse complement strand
AATATATGATAAATATAATATAATAATAAAAACAAAAATAACCTATGTAAACTTTGAAATATGTAAGACCAAAATAGTCTGACATTTCCTTGACCATATAGAACATGTGTATTTCCCTAATTATTATGATGTATCACATGCCCCTATTCTGTATTCTGTTTCCCTAATTGCTGGCTAAGCACAATTTTCCTATATATGTGTGGACCTGACTTTCAATAAACAGTCATTGCATCCAGCACTCTCCCTCGATCCCGATCCTGATCGCAAGCCCCTTTTCTCTCCTCCGGGTAACCTGACGTTGTCACTCCTCCCTCCTCCAATTACAATTTCTGTGATGGTGATTGTCTTGGTTTTCCTCCTACCTCTTTGGGAGCTCCTTCTCATTCCAATTTGTGGCTCCTCTTCCCGCTCCCAATTGTGGGTGTTCTCAAAGCTCAGTCACTGACCTTCTGTTCTTTTGGCTAATCTTTTCCTCCTTATCTACTTCCATGGATTTAATTCTGCCCTTCAAGAGGATAATTCCAAATTTTGTATCTCAGCTTGTGAACCAAGGTCTCACCTAAGTTCACAGGTCTCCAACTGCCCATTAGATGCTACCACCTGAACCTCAAACTTGACAGATCCAAAAAGAAAGTCATCATCTTCCCCCACATCTACTTCCATGTCACCCCGAACTAGTTCCCCTTCCTAATTCTGCCAATGATACCAACATTCTCTAATATTCAAGTCTTAGAAATGTCTCTGACTTTTCCAACTCCAGTCACCAAGTCCTGCCAATTCTTTCTTTGAAACAAGTCACTCCCCTCTTTCTCCTAATGTCTGCTTCCTCCACCATTACCCCCATAGGGCTCACCTGGCTCCAGTTTCTCTTTCACAATTCTACGTGATTATCTTATTGCAGTCAGGCTCACAAAATATTAGAAATGAAAATCAAGTCCAACCTTCTCGTTTTACAGATAAGAAAACAGGCCCAGAGAGGAAGGAAGAAAGACTTATTTGCAGCTACAAATAAGTCATCCACTGATCAAAATCCAAAGTCCAGACTCCTTAACCTGGCACTTAAAACTTTCTGCCATCTGACCCCACCTACTTTATCTCTGGTTCCTTCCCTCTCACTGTCTAATTTGGTTCCAGTACTTAGTGACCTTCAAAGACATTAAGTCCAAACTGCTCATTTTATAGATGAGAAAATTGAGGCTAAGAAAGATTAAATGCACTACCCAAAGATACACAGCTAGTAGGTCTTGGAAGTGGAATTCAAAGCCAGATCTTTTTTGCTTCAAATCCCGTATTTTACCCATTAATAGCAAGCATTTAGGGGTGGCTAGGTGGTGAAATGGATAGAATTCCAGGCCTTAAGGCAAGAAATTGTTGTTATCGTTGTTCAGTCATTTTAGTTGCATCTTGTAGTGCAGGGATTTTGCACTTTGCACATGCCATGCCAACATTCCATTCTGATAACTAATGGGTATGCCCAAGCCAATATTGCATGCAAAATCCCTGCGTTACAATATGCCCATTTGACTTTTAGAAATTTGCACCCTGCAACATTTCCAGGTCCTTAAGTTCCTAAGGATTTCTGCACTACAATCTGACTTCCTGGCCCAATTTGGGATTTTCTTAGCAAAAATACTGGAGTAATTTGCTATTTCTTTCTCCAGCTCATTTTACAGATGAGGAAACAGAAAAACAAGGCTAAGTGGGCCTGCCCAGGGTCACCCAGCTAGTAAGTATCTGAGGCCAGATTTGAACTCAGGAATATGTGTCTTCTTGACTAGCTAAACATCCCTTGGGCTTTCCAGCATCTGTGTCTCTTTTGAGTTTTTCACTTTACCTATAATGCCCTTCAACTTCCTTGCCCCAGGAAGCCCCCATCTAGAGGTGATCTCTTCTGCCAATATAATAGAGTACTTTGTATTTCCATTAGAAAACTCAGCACATTCTTTTTTCAAGGGCACACAGTCATGGTTTTATTGGTATGAGTTCTTTCTCCCTGCCACATGAATGGCAACCAATACTTTCTCTTCCACTGATATGAAAACAAAACTCATAACTCTGTGGCCAACTTTCTGTCAATGGGTTGCTCTATACCTAACAGGCTATTCCTTATGGGCTGGACATGTGAATCTTCATCTGGCCTGTAGCTGAAGTCCTTGAAGATGGATGGAATCCGCTAAAATTTATGCTCCATTAGCAATAGCTTTCAAGGATCTAGGACAGTGATGGCAAATTTTTTAGAGACCAAGTGCCCAAACTGCAAACTTCATATCATATGTGAGCCGCCCTCTTACCCCAGACAAGGGATGGGGGAAGTGCTCCCATTGGGTTGCTAGGCAGAGGAGCAGTTAATGTGAGAAATGTCCTCAGTCTCAGTGGAGAGGGGGAAGGGAACAGTGTCCTTTGGCAAACATGCCATAGGTTCATCAACACAGATCTAGGATCACCCATTGTACACAATAACAGAAATATTGTATGACGATTAAATGTGTATGATTTAGCTATTCTCAGCAATACAATGACTAAAGAGAATTCCAAAGGACTTTGAATGAAAAATGAATGCCATCCACTTCCAGAGAAAGAACTGATGCAGATCAAAAAATACTTTTAAATTTTTCTTTCTTTTTTCTTTTTTTTTGTTTTCTCTTTTGCAACAGTTAATATGAGTATATTTTGCATGACTGCACATGCATAACCTTTATCAAACTACTTGTCTTCTCAGTAAGAATAGGAGAATTCAGAACTCAAAAATTATTAAAAATAAATGTTGGACTATTGGAGTCAGAGGCAGATCAAAGCATACTTTCTTTCATATTAGTTTATCTACAGTTTTATTTGGGGGTTCTGATTTTCTCTTACAGTAATGACCAATATGGAAGTATGTTTTGCATGATAATACATATATAACCCAGATCAAATTGCTTACCATCCCCAAGAGTGGGGAGGGAACAAAGAGAGACAATTTAGATCTTATTTCAGAAAATGTATGTTGAAAATTGCTATTTTGCATAATTGGGAAAATAAAATCTCTTTGAATTTTTAAAAAATGTCCCCCAGTCAAAAAAAAAAAAAGGTAAATATTGGGGCAGCTAGGTGGATAGAGTCAGGCCTGGAGACAGGAGGTCATTAGTTCAAATCTGACCTCAGACACTTTCTGGCTGTGTGACCCTGAGCAAGTCATTTAACCCCAAACACCTAGCTCTCACCACTCTTCTGCCTTGGAACCAATACTTAGTATTGATTCTAATTCAGAAGGCAAGGGTTTTGTTGTTGTTTTTTTTTAAACGAATGTTAAAATTTGTTTTATATGTTACTGGGAGAAAATTAAAAACATTGGTTTAAAAAAAAAAGAGAATGTAGAATTATCTCTATTCAGTGAAGCCATCACAGCCTATTTTGTATTCCGGCTATTTGTGTACATGGCTTATCTTTCTATTCTTCTCCCACTCCTACTGGGCTATAAGCTCCTAGAGGGCAAGGACTATGCCTTCTTCCCCTTTATATTCCCTTTGGAACCTAGAATAGAGCCTTGAACAGTAAATGCATGACAAATGAATGATTTTTTGTAAGTAACAGAGGAGACCATGGCATAATTCATTGTAAATGTGCACGTCTATAGAGCTCTCCAGTTCTGAATGCTCCCCTGAGCTCTAGTCCCTAGTTCCAGTTATTCAGAGCACTAAATTTAGAATTAGGGGATCCAGTTCTTAGTGCTACTTACTACCTAGGTGGCCCTGGGCTTTCTCTTTTCTGGTCACAGTTTCCTCATCTGCAAAAAGAGCAGATTGGACTAGCTCAGGGGCTCTTAACCTGGAGTTCTCAAACTTGCTTTTCCAATATTTTGATCATCGTATTTTGCTGTAACTGGTTTCCTTTATTGTCCTACGTTCCTATTAGAAACATGATTCTGAGAAAGGGTCCAAAGCCTTCACCAGACTGAATACCAAAGGGATCCACATCACCAAAAAAAAAAAAAAAAAAAAAGTTAAGAAACCCTGGGTGAAGGAGAAGCTAGCTCACTCAGTGGATAGAACCAGGTCTAGAGATGGGAGGTTCTAGATTCAAATCTGACCTCAGACATCTCCTAATTATGTGACCCTGGGAAAGCCACTTGACCCCATTACCCAGTCCTTACCACTCTTCTGCCTTAGAATCAATGATTGTAAGACAGAAGGTAAGGGTTTTTTAAAAAAATAAAGAAACTAACTGTGGGATAGATGACTTTTCTCTAGACTCCATGAAGTACATATAAGAAACTATCACTTAAACAGTCCATTGGCATCTCAAATTCGACATTTAAAACCATTCCCATTCTGGATCAGGCCTAAGTTTCTAGGCTAATTACAAATTATTACCCTACCTTCTCCCATGTGCTCAGTTCTCCAGCCAAACTATCCTACTCACACATACCATTTCAACTACTAACTTCATGTCTTTGTCTATAAGCTCTTCTCCATACCCAGAATGCTCTCCTTCCTTATCTCCAAGTTTTAGAAATCCTAACTCTGGATCAAGGCTCTGCCCTGTGCAACCTCCTATATGAGGCCTTTCCTAACTACCCTTGATTATTCTTCCTTTTCCCAGAAATTATTTTGTACTTTTAAATATACTTCATATAAAAAAAAATAAAAAAAAATAAAAATATACCTCATATTTATTTATATTTTCATAGTAAAATGTAAGCCCCTAGAGGGCGAGAAGTCTTTTTTTTCTTCGTCTTTGTAGTGCCTTGCACAAACTAGACTTATTTAGTAAATGCTTGTTGAATTTTACGTGTATATTAAATATATGCACATTTAAATATACTAATAATACTAATATTAAATACATTTATATATTTAAAAACCCTTATCTTCTACCTTCTATTGGTTCCAAGGCAAAAGAATGGTAAGGGTTAAATAGGAACTCTCTGAAGCCAGATTTGAACCCAGGACCTCCCATCTCTTGGCCCAGCTCTCAATCCACTGAGCCACCTAGCTGCCCCCTGTTGAATTCTATTTAGCATGTCTAAACATGAACAAAGAAGTCTTTCCCCAAAAGTTATTCTGCCTCTCAATTTTCCTAGTTCTATTGATAGGATCACCCATTCTCCCAGAGTGAAACCCTCAGAATCAAACTCTTCCTAACCCACATCCATTGCCAAGTCCCATGCATCTTACCTCCAGGAGTCTCTTGCATTCACCTCTTCTCACTACTCAGAGGGCCACCACTCTAAGGCATTCATTTCCTCTCATGTGGACAGTTTTAATAATCTGCTAATGCAGTACCCCTTCTCTAATCCACCCAACACAAATCTGCCAAAATAGGCTTCTGATAGCTTCCTTCTGATTACATCTTTCTCCTGTTGAAACATCTCCAGTGATTCACCTCATTTGTTATTGTTCAGTGGTTTCAGTCATGTCAGACTCTTCATGACCCACTTTGGGGTTTTCTTGGCACAGATACTGGAATGGTTTGCCATTTTTTTCTCCAGCTCATTTTATACATGAGAAAACTGAGGCAAACAAGGTTACGTGACTTACCCAGGGTCACACAGCTGGTAAGATTTGATTCAGGATAATAAGTCTTCCTGACTCCAGGTCCAGAACTCTATCCACTGTCCACTTTATAAGATAAAATACCAACCCCCTACCTTGCAGTTCCAGTCCTTCCATGGTCTGTCTCCAACCCATCTCTCAGCCTTATTTCAAACTACTTCCCTTTTCAGACTCTTTGGCATTCTCAGACTGGGTTACTAGCATCCCCTCTATAAAATCCCCCAATCCCTTCCTGTTGAAATATTTCCCTCTTCCTTCAAAGCCCAGCTCAGATGCCACTTCTTTCAGGAGACCTTCTCTGATTCCCACCCCCCCCCCTTTGATGAAGGGGATCTTTCTTTCTCCAATCACTTATCCCTCTTAAGTTTTACTTCTTAGCATTTTCCTGAATTGGATAGTTATTTATTGGTCTATATCTCATTACTTTTTTTTTTAAACCCTTGCCTTCCATCTTGGAATCAATACTTCCAAGGCAGAAG
Organism: Gracilinanus agilis; assembly: GCF_016433145.1. Classification (NCBI taxonomy): domain Eukaryota; kingdom Metazoa; phylum Chordata; class Mammalia; order Didelphimorphia; family Didelphidae; genus Gracilinanus; species Gracilinanus agilis. The sequence continues at coordinate 2,397 of NW_025371636.1, read as the reverse complement.
AGCGGTAAGGGCTAGGCAATGGGGATTAAGTGACTTGCCCAGGGTCAAACAGCTGGAAAGTGTCTGAGGCCAGATTTGAACCTGGGACCTCCGGTCTCTAGGCCTGGCTCTCAATCCACTGAGCTGCCCCCTATATCTCATTACTTTACAAAAACAATGTCATTATCTTAAAATTAAATCTGATTCTGGTGCCCCTCTAGGTCAGTATACTAAATTTAAAAGTAGCCAGGATAAAGGGGCAGGAACAGGAAATTAGATTGCAGAGAAGAACCTGGAAATCCCAAATCCCAAAGGTGCATAATTTACAAATTATATCATATGTTAACCAAATTTTACATCCATTTTTCTAATAATTAATACTGGAGGAGGGAAGGTGTAAACTGTCAGGGGGCCTTCACTTTTTTGATGTTGGGGTCCCTTTGACAATCTGGGGAAATCTGTGGTCCCTTTTCCTAATAATATGTTCAAATGCATGAAATAAAAGCCACAGGTTTCCAAAGGAAACCAATTCTATTGAAACAGATTAAAAACAACTGGGGTAAAAGCATCTCAGCGCCAATAATCTGACCTTTGTTCAGTAATCCTCAGAGCTAGGTCTGACCTAAACTAACACTTCGGAGGCAGTCATTCGACCCCTAGAAGGCACTTAGCCTACCAACCGCTCCTTCCATCGGCTACCACAAGGGAACGAGACTAGGGGTCCACCTGGGGTCTGGAGTTCAGTCATCCAGGAAATGGTAGCCTTCCCTGCCCCCAGTGGACTCCGCCGCATGCCCTTCCCGCTCTTACCTTCCTTTAGAAGGGAGGAGTACCACAGGGCTTAGTCTGGAACATTAAGAGGAGAAAGAGGGAAGGGACTAAGAATTCCCAGGACCTGGAGGCCACCTGCTGCCCCAGCACGAAGGTTCCAGTCTCGTCCCTGCTAAGTAAAGCCTGGCACGCCAGCGGCTGCCCCGTGGAGGCTGGATGCGGAAGCTGGACAGCCCGATGGGTTATGGAAGCTTCCCTTTAAGCTACGTGTTCTCAGGCCGGCCACGCCTCTTTCTCTCCCAATCTCTCACTCAGATTTTCTCTTTTCCTCCCCGTCTGAGAAGGGGATCGATTGGGGCTCTCCCAGGGAGAAGGAGTAGTTTCGGGGCACACAGAGATGGGGAAAGCGGAGCCAGCGAAGTTTTGCTGTCCTACGAGAACGCAGAGCAAACTGCATACCCCAGGCTGAGCCAGGAAGGGTCTCCCGGACGCAGGGGGTGAGAGAACGCCTTAACTCCAAACCCTGAGAGGAAGGGGAATAAAGCCAGATGGCTTTACGTGGGAGGTGGAAAGAAGGGCAGGTCCGAAGACTAAGGGAGAGGGCAGAGAGGGAGCTCAGAAAGTTTGGAGGTTGGGGTTTACATTTTGAACTGTCTGCAGAGGGGAGGAATTTAAACACTAAAGGTGGGAAGTTCCGAACGGGGATGGGGAGGAATAACGAAGGTAGGGATGCTGCGGAAGGAATTTCGGACTTGGGGCACGTAAAATGTCCAGCCCTGAGGGGCGCGGGGTGGGGAGAGAGAATTTAGAAGGGAGTGATGGGAGCGGCGCTGGGTTGTTCCAGAGCTGAGTTGGACGAAAGCCCGAGATGTGTCCGGATTCAGTAAGGAGTGCTTCCCTCTGCGGAATGGAGATTAGAGGCCATTCCGTAAGCAATCCAAAAAGGTCAAGCCTTGGACCTCAACGTCCCGGATCTCCTAATCCCGAGGCCCTTCTGAGCGGGGCCCTAGGCCTCCCGGGGCTGCCCAAGCTGAAGGTGGGGGCAGAACGCAGGAGGAGGGTAGAGCCACCTACCTACTTACCCGGATCCCGATAGGCAGAGTCCCAAGGCTGCTAGCCCGGGCCGCTAGGCCCAGCTGCTGTGGAGAGGTTGGGTCTACACTTCGGGGGCCGGGAGGCTGCTATGCCCCAGGCCTCAGGGAGTGCAGGTTCGGGTCTTCTTTCGCCCTTCCTCTGCTCAGGGCTTTAGTGAACCTGGAAATTGATGTTTAAAAAAAAAAAAAAAAAAAAAAAAACAGAATTACCTCTTACCCACACCTAGGGAAACCCCTCAGCCAGTTCTAATAACCATTTCCTCCACTTACTAACATCCTGGAGGAGGGGAAGAGGCGGGGTAGGGATGGTGAAAATAGAATTCACTGATAGGTTATTTTTTAACTGACTTTTTTTTACATAGTATTTTTTCTTCCTTCCTTCCTTCTTTCCTTCCTCTTTCTGTCTCTGTCTCCGTCTCTGTTCTTTCCTCTCTCTCGGTCTTCTTATCTCTGTCCCTGTGTCTCTGTGTCTATCTCTGTGTCTCTCTCCTCTCTCACCTTCCGTCTTAGAACTTATACTGCATATTGGTTCCAAGATAGAAGAGAGTTAAGG
>NW_025371635.1:0-3376 GCF_016433145.1 Gracilinanus agilis | reverse complement strand
TTTTTATGCCGAATGAGATTTAAGTTAGGAGGGAAGGCTTTCCCCCAATCACTACAATCATAGGGTTTCTCACCAGTATGAATTCTCCAATGTTTAGTAAGATCTGAAGGCTTTTCCACACTTAATACATGAATAAGACTTCTCTCCAATGTGTACACTCTGATGTTTATTGAAGCTGGAAAGCCACCTGAATGCTTTCCCACAATTTTCACATTTGTAGGGCTTTTCTCCACTATGGATCCTCTGATGTCTAGTAAGATATGACCTCACTTGAAAAGATCTCCCACATTCTTTGCATTCATATGTCTTCTCTCCACTATGGATTCTCTGATGCTTACTAAGGTCTGACCTCTCTATGAAGGCTTTCCCACATTATTTGCATTCATAGGGCTTCTCTCCACTATGGATTCTCTGATGCTTACTAAGGTCTGACCTCTCTATGAAGGCTTTCCCACATTCTTTGCATTCATAGGGCTTCTCTCCACTATGGATTCTCTGATGCTGACTTAGGCCTGACCTCTGTATGAAGACTTTCCCACATTCTTTGCATTCATAGGGCTTTTCTCCACTATGGATTNACTAAGGCCTGAGCTTTGTATGAAGGCTTTCCCACATTCTTTGCATTCATAGGGCTTCTCTCCACTATGGATTCTCTGATGCTTACCAAGATCTGACCTCTGTATGAAGGCTTTCCCACATTCTTTGCATTCATAGGGTTTCTCTCCACTATGGATTCTCTGATGCTTACTAAGATCTGACCTCTGTATGAAGGCTTTCCCACATTCTTTGCATTCATAGGGCTTCTCTCCACTGTGAGTCCTCTGATGATGAGTTAGATGTGCTCTCCCTCTAAACTTTTTTCCACATTCCTTACACTCATAACGTTTCTCTCCTGTATGAACTCCCTGATGCTCAGTAAGGGCTGAACTCCTTCTGAAAGTTTTCCCACATTCCTGACATTCAAAGGGCTTTTCCCCAGTATGAATTCTTTGATGTTTAGCTAATACAGAATTCTGATTAAAGGTTTTCCCATATTCATTACATTTATATAGCTTGCTCTTCCTTTGCCTGCAATCAAAGCCTGAATTCCAACTGCCAGCTGCTCCACCAAGAGATGGTTTCCATTCATTATTATTTAGCTGATATCTTAAAGACACTGTGTTTTCTCTTTGACTGTGCTTATGAGAATCATGTTGATGAACTCTTTCTCCTGGAAGATTTTTTGGGTGTGGAACCATCTTAAAGTTCAGATCCAGGATTCCTTTGCACTGGTGGCCTCTCTCCTCTATAGCAGCATTGCTGGGAAAAAGAGTCACATGCCAGAAATATTTCTCCTGGGTAGATTTTCTGAGTCTGTTGCCTGCTGTGCTTTCTTGCTGTAGTTCTAACTTACCTTCACAGTCAGAACTTTCTTGATATTCTCCATCCTGGACAATAGCCCCCAAGACTCCTGCTGACAAGGTCCTCTGTGATCCTATATCTTCATTAATTTCCTGTTTTGGATAACAGTCCTTAGTTTTAGTCTTTGACCCATCACCTGAAATGACAAAGAAAAAATAATAGCTATTCCCTAGAATATATAACTTCTTCTTTCCACAATATTGTCTATTCTCAGAGTTTTTAAATAAGGAGGATCAGGGACTCATTAATTTGTGGGGTTTTTCCCCTCTTCAAGGTACATGTCTTAACTGGACTCAGCTAAAGAATGCCAGCTCAGAATGGCCCTCAGCAAAGGTTTTAAATGTGAAAGTGACATGGGCATTGTACAGAGATGGCAGGGGCCCTATACCCTTTAACTCAGACAGGCTTTGAACAGGGGAATCCCCTTCCCCTTCCTGCCCTTGTGACTCCAGAGGCAAAGACCATGTCCTTGGAATTCCTTTAAGTTGAGATAGATAAAGAAATATGCCTCTTCCATAACATCAAGTTGTATATCTCAGACTTCCATCTGTCCCCTAAACTATGAGGGTCATGCCCTATGTCTCCAGGCAGACCCTGATCAGATGACCAACATCCCCCCCACCGAATACCTGAGTGTTTACCATTCTAGAATCACATGCTCATCATGACACAACATCAGGTCCCCACAATTGTAAAAATTACATAATCCCCAGGATTGAGGGATTCAGGGAGAGCCTCTGATGGCTGCTCCACTCTTGCTGGCCATTAATCCTATCTTACTAATAAATCTTTCTTTTTTACTTTTAAGCTAAGTTTGGAGTCCTCTCATTCTTGAGAATGGTTCCCTTCCCAAACCCAGGTGTTTACCAATTTGTACCCCTATAGCAAAAGATCTGAGGGAAAGGATTTCTCCTTGGTGAGGAGGTGAGGTTAATTTGGGTCCAATTCTTTTTGTTAGTGTAGTCACTCCTTTAGTCATTGGTCTGGAACTGTGATAACACTGGGAAGGAAACTGCCTGCACCAATGTAGATCACCAAAGCTTTCATGCCTTAACACTGGGCCTCTGAGATATTAAATGACTTGTCCACAGTGTCAGAGGCATGCCTTGATCCTAGGTCTCTTTAACTCCAAAGCCAGCCCTCTATCCAGGATGCCTTCCCAAACCCAGTATTTGTTTTGTCAGTGATAAAATAGAGACACGGCTGCAAAAATTAAAGAATCCATCTCCCAGAGTGTGATAAAAAAAACTTTTTGCACAGTGAGAAGACATGAGCTGTGTGAGCCTGGGCAAGTTCCTTAGCCATGTTTGCCTCAGTTTCCTCATCCGTAAAATGAGCTGGAGAAGGAAATGGCAAACCACTCTAATGTCTTTGCCAAGAAAACCCAAATGGGGTCACACCACTGAAAAGTGACTGAACAATAACAACAGGAGAAGACATATGGTGCAGTGGAGCTCCATGGACAAATTCCAATCCAAAGCCCTACTTCTGTGCTACCAAGAACCAGTCATTTGCCTCATATTACTCATTTGAAAAATGGAGATAATAATATTTGCTGTGCTTCCCTTGGGATTGTTATAGAGAAGCATTTTGTATATATGAAGGTGGTATAGAGTTGAAATTCTTTTTTATCTTCCTCCATTTGAAAGGGGTCTTTTTGAGGAAAAAGAACTACTTTTCACTGGTCAAAGCTGGGACAGTTTCTTAGTGTGGATATTAGGATGAACCCTGTACCATACAAAATGTTTATTGAACTTAACAGCCTCTTCTGCCTCCTCCCCCTTCTTTCCATATAACCACCACTCTAGTCCAAGACCGAATCTCTTCTGTATTATAATAGAATCCTAAAACCAAGTCCTTCTAATCTAATCCTAAATTGGTATCTTTTCATCCAGAGATCCCTCTCCAATCCATCCTCCATAGAATTACCAATATTATATCCTAAAACAGAGGTGAAATCACATCACTCTCTCTT
>NW_025371634.1:0-1303 GCF_016433145.1 Gracilinanus agilis | reverse complement strand
TCCCATCTTTGGGCCTGACTCTCAATCCACTGAGCCACCCAGCTGCCCACTATCTGAATATCCTGAATTGATCTCATTACCTTCGCCCTCAAGGCCTCCCCTCTCCTTAATTTCCCATTACTGTCAGGGGTAACTCTCCTGATCACTCAGCCTGCTTGATTTAGGCATCATCTTGGACTCCTCATTCTCAGTGTATGTCCTCCCCATATTCAATCTCACATAGACACTTCCATCTCTTGTCCACCACTGGCACCCACTCTGGTTCAGACCCTCATCACTATAGCCTGGTGGTTGGTTTCTTTACCTCAAGACCACTCTAACCCATCTTCTATTTAGCTGTCAACTTCCTTAAGCACAGGTCAGACCTAGTCACTCCCCACCCTTCTTTATCTCCATTCAACAAACTCGAGTGGCTCCCCATTTCCTTGAGCATCAAATACAAAATTCTTTGACCTTTAAATACATTCATAAACTGATCCTTTCCTACCTTCCCAGTCTTCTTACACCTTCTTCCCCTCTGCATCCTCTGTAATCCAGTGGCACCAGCCTCCTAGCTGTTGTTCCTCACATACAACACTCCATCTTCTGACTGGGCATTTACCCTGGCTGACCCCTATGGCTGGAATGGCTTCCCTCTTCACCTCTACCTTCTGACCTCCCTGACTTCCTTCAAGTCCAGATAAAATCCTACCCTCTACATGAATCCTTTCCCAATCACCCTTGATGCTAGTGTCTACCCTCTGTTAAGTATTTCCAATTTATTCTGTATATATCTTGGTACACAGTTGTTTTCATGTTGTTTCCTCCATCATACTGTAAGCTCCTTGAGAACAGGGATTTTCTGGCCTTTCTTTCTATCTCTAATTTAGCACAGTGCCTGGTAGATAGTAGCCATTTAATAAATGCTTGTTGACTGACAAGGAACAAACCAAATCAGCATTTTCCCCTTGTTGATGCAATAAAGATTAGATACTCATGTGCTAATGGTAGGGTGAAGTACACCATCATGGGGGTACTGGAGCCATCTGATATTGATTCAGAGACAATTATTAAATTTTCAGTGTGAACATTAAACCTTGGAAGTTGGGGCTTGACTTTCTTTATTGTTTATACTTAAGAAAATAGAGAAAAATTATTTGTTCATGGATGGGCAGAACCAATATAATTTTTTTTTTATTTTTTTAACATTTATTAATAATCATTTTAAACATGATTACATGTTTCATGCTCCTATTTTCCCCTTCACCCCCCGCACTCCCCCCACCCATGGCCGACGCACTTTTCCACTGGTTTTGTCATGTGT
>NW_025371633.1:0-9867 GCF_016433145.1 Gracilinanus agilis | reverse complement strand
CCCTCCCTCCTTCCTTTCTTCCTTGCTTGCTTCCTTCCTTCCTTCTTTTCTTTCTTTCTTTTTTCTTTCTTCCTTTTTTCTTTCCTTCTTTCCATCTTTCTTTCCTTTCTTCCTTTCTTCTCCTTCTCCTCCTCTTCCTTTCTCCTTTTCCTTCTCTTCCTCTTTTCCCTCCCTCTTCCTCTTTTTTCTCCTCCTTTTCAATTTTATTTTCATTTCTCAATTCTTCCTCTACCCAAAGAGAACACAACAATAGCTAAACCCATTATGAATATGTATAGTCAAATAAAACAAATTTCCACGTTAGATATATAGAAGATGCCGGACATATAGACATGGCCAGAAAATAAAGGAAAAAGAAGGGAGTGAGGAATGCAGATAGGAAGGAATGCAGGAAAAATTGAAAGATTTTGGTGACACCTTTATCCTCAGGCTCCTGCTACCTCTGATCAGAGAAGATACTGAGGAGATAGATCCCTGAGGCTATACAGTCTAGTGGAAAGAGTTTTTATTTCCCAGTCAGAGGATCTGGGTTCAAATGTTACTATTGATATCTACTATCATACGACCTTGAACAAGTCATTTTTAGACTCCTTAGGCCTTTGTCTCCTCATCTTAAAAATGAAGAAGTTGGACTAGATGGACTGTGAGTTCCCCTCTACATTCTAGATCTACCATTTTAGGATTCTTCACCATCTTTTCCAGTTCTGAAGATCTAGAATAATTAAGAGCTCCTTAGGGAGACCAGTTTTTCCTCTAATTCTATTCCTGTGTGGGAGACCACAACTCTCTGAAGACTGAAACGTCACTATCAATTGGGACTCAAAGATCTGACAAAGCTTGGAACAGGTTACAAGAGAAATTTTTTCTATTTAGAAACCTGGATATGTGCCCATTAAACATGTTAGCTTTCATCGGCATGGGAGTGAGGAGCAACAGAGTAGAAGTGGTGACTGGAAGCTGTCTATTTCCTGTTTTATCTTCCATTGGCAGGCCACCAGTGTTTCCCAGAGCCAGCGTTGGGATTGGTGAAGCATTTGGTAGAGGGACAAGGAGGCCAACTGGTGGTGTAGTGGATGGAGCTCTGGGCTTGGAGTTCAAATGCAGCCTCACACACATTCTAGTTCTGTGGCCCTGGGCAAGTCACTTCACTTTTTTCTGTGTGCCTCAGTTTCCTTAACTATAAAATGGGAATAATAACAGCACCTATCTTGCAAGGTTGTTTTGAGGATTAAATGAGGTAATAGTTGTACAAATGCTTAGCACAGAGCCTGACACATAGTAGGTGCTGTATAAATGCTTATTCCCATTCCTTCCCATAGAAGGAGTAGGGCCTGGGGTGAAGTAAAGGGCACAATGGATAGAACCTGTACAGATGTGCAATGATGTTCTTAACATCTTCTATCTCTGAAGCGATCCCTGTGTTAAAAAGGAGTCGACTGAAGGAGGCCCTTTTCCTGCTGAAGAGCCTCTCCTCTGGTCATTAACGAAGGTCAGTGGCCTTTGCTGGCATTCCTACTTGGCGACTTGGAATATAAACACATCTGCCTGTCCAAATTAGCTTGGAAATGTGGCTTTTTCATGTTTCCAGGGTTTCTAATTGGCTTTGACCAAGATGATTGTACACCAGTAGCCTGTCTACAACCTGATCAGAGACTTGGAAAAGAGGCAGATCAAGCATAGGGAGGAGTCCAGCAAGTTGTCAATTAATCAACGAACAATTTTTTGTATTTATTCTGAGTGAGGCACTTGCTCCTAGCCCCAAAATGTTTACATATGGTTCTGGAGTAGTGTAAAGAGTGCTGAATTTTGAACGAGAGGTTCTAGATTCAAATTCAGACAATGGCTTTTTACTGCCTGTGTGATCTCAGGCAAGTTACTTCCCTAGGTCTCAGTTTGTTCATCTGTGAAATGGAATCTTTGGACTAATGAGCTCTGAGATCCCCTTCAGCCCTCAACCCTATGATCCTGACTTCTCGATAGAGTTTCTTCTTCTAGATACACCACTCTCTTAGGTACACCCTATAAAAAATGTTTATAGGATGAGTAGACTTTTTTTCCCATCCTATAAAATGTAAAATGGACCTCATCCTTTAAAAAAAATGTTTTATTGAAACCTTTCGTTTTTTATGTTGTGATTAGTTTGTAATACATTGGGTACGCAACCTGTGGTCACTGGATTGGGTTTCCAACAGGAGTAAGATTACGGTGGAGGCCTGATATGCACTAACTTCCAGACCAGTGGCTATGTACTTTGTAAAACAGAAGTCAGAATCTCATTTCCAAATGCCACACCAGTGCGTTATCTCCTTTGTCAGAAGGAAAGAAGGGGTAGAAATCTTTGTCTCTGGCTGGCTGGAAGAGAGAAAAACGTCACTCAATGAATGCATATTTCATTCCTCTGACAGAAGTGATGCATAAAGGCAATATTAATAGCTTAAATTATGTTTTAAAATAGTCCAAGTTGATAAATTGTTGATAAGAATAAGAATAATGTCACATAATGTTTTTGTTTCCTGGTGAACAGCTTGACTTGGTTTTGTTACTCTAAAAAAAATTGTTTATAAGATGGCTTGGCTCTCTTTCCTAATCTGTAAAATATAATATGGATCTCATCCTTTTAAAAATGTTTTATGGAAGCCTTTAGTTTTTTGTATTTGAGTTCCCTCTACACTCTATCCATTGGACCCATAACAAAGAAAAAATGTAAGAAAAATAGCAATGCTTTATATCAAATCACATACTTTATGCAACATTCTGTACCCATAGTTCCCCACTCCTCTACTAAGAGGAGGAGAAGTGTTTCATTATTTCTTTCATGGAACTAAGATTGAGCATTGCAATTTCCAACTGCCATTTCCTTCACATTGATGTAGTCACTGTGTGTATCGTTCTTTTAGTTTGCCTCTCTTTGCTTTGTATCAGTAAATATGTCTCGCCTTGGTTTCTCTGAATTATCCCTCTTTATGATTTCTTAAGGGCAGCTAGGTAGTACAGGGGATAGAGTGCCAGATCTAGAGTCAGGAAGACGAGTATGAATCTAGCTTCAGACACTTACCATCTATGTGACCCTGGGCAAGTCACTGCACCCTGTTTGCCTCCATTTCCTTATCTGAAAAATGAGCTGGAGAAGAAAATGGTCAACTACTCCAGTATGTTTGCCAAGAAAATCCTAAAGCAGGTCACAAAGAGTCAGATGTGACTGAAAGAACTGAACAACAAGAACAACATGATTTCTTACATTTTGTCCTTTGGCCATTTTCAAGTGAATAGACTGGCCATAATGCCCCAATTAGCTGATGCCATCACCATAATTCAGTACATTCTCTGTGTAGGCCTGGGGACCCTTTTAACTGGTAATATATTTTTAAAAGGGGGAGATAAAAGCCCAAATGTTTGTGTTAATGATGTAATGATAGGGAGCCTGTTGATATTCCTCTTAGGTTCGGGTTCCTCTAAAGTCCTAATTTAGCCTTATAGAGCCTCTTCTTCATTTCCTAGTGCTTATCTTGTGGTCATAAACAAAACAGGGCTTACTTACTGAGACCCGACAGTTTCCTTCAGAAGGGCTTAGGCCTCCCCCATACTCCCACAAGCTTTCTGTGCCAAAAATTGTCTCTTTTGCTTTTAAGTGACTGGCGGCTAAATGTGATTGAGTAGTAGATCCCAGGGGCCCGGTCCTTGTTCCCTTTCTCCGTTCCCTCCCCCAATTCTTCACCCTCAGTTTTGGTGTCTTCTTTGTTTTAAGATCCCCTTAGCATTTTTAAATCCTTCAAAAAAATTGATGGTCTATACACTGTTCCATATTCATTGACTTTGACCTCTACAAAGGGACTGGAAGGAGGCGTCTTTTCATATCTCTTTTTTGTGAGTGCTCTTTAAGGTTGAAAAAGGGTCTTTGGAACCTGACCTTTCTGGACAACAATTTGGAATTATGTAAGAAAAAAGACCAGACTATTCATACCTTTTGACCCAGCGATCCCATTAATGGGCATATGAGAACAGGAACTTTTTGCCTCTTTTTGTATCTCCAGAGCTTGGCACAATGCCCAGCAAGTAGTAGGAGCTTTGTAAATATTTATTATTGATTAAAAGACAGAAATAAAGGTCTGTTGCATACCAAAGCATTTCTAAGAGCCATCTATATCCATAATGACCTGGACATCAAGTGGGTGCCCAGTGATTAGGGAATGACTGAACAAAGAGAGCTTTTGGAAAGGACCAACTGGATGATGCAGTGGATAGAGCCAGGAAGACTCATCTGGCCTCTGAAACTTACTGGCTATATGACACTGGGCAAGCCAATTAACTCTGCTTGCCTCACTTCCTCATCTGTAAAATGAGCTGGAGAAGGAAATGGCAAACCACTCCAGTGTCTTTGACAAGAAAACCCCAAATAGGCTCACAAAGAATCAGACATGACTGAAACAGCTGAAGAACAACATATTAAAGGAACGGGATGTTCCGAGGTTGTGTGAGATGCCAAATGTGAGGATTCAGAGAAACATGGAAAGGTTCGTATGAGCTCGTGCCAAGTGAAATGAACAGAACCAGAAAAACAAACACATACAACAACCACAATATGACAGATAAAACATCCACTAAAAGGAAATCAAACAGTACAAATGAAAAACTGATGTCTCAGAGGACAGAGAATAAAGACTCCCTTCTTCTTGGCATAGAGGTAGGGGACTGACTGACTGTTCAGGCAGGATCTCACATTTTTTGTCAGATGGAGTCACTGTCAGTCACTGAACAGTTTTTTTAAAAATGGTTTTTCTTTTCTTTCTTTTTTTCCCCTTTAAACCCTTACCTTCCATCTTAAAATCAATATTGTATATTGATTCCAAGGCAAAAGAGTGGTACAGGCTAGGCAATGGGGGTTAAATGACTTGCCCAGGGTCACACAGCTAGGAGTGTCTGAGGTCATATTTGAACCCAGGACCTCCCGTCTCTAAGCCTGACCATCAGTCCCCCGAGCCACTTAGCTGCCCCTTGCTTTTCTTTTTTAACAAGAAAGGTTTTGGTTGGGAGTAGGGAATATCCAGAAATGACTGTGGTATTTTAAAAAATAGAAATATATAATAGAAATATGACATAAAATTTCAAAAGTATCTATGTATCTATTAGATGTATTTATATTTTTCATGCATTTGCATAAATATGTTTATATATGAATATTTATATAAATATATCTTCATATTGCCTATATTATCTATATTTAATATTTTTTAATGTTACTCTATATTAACTTTAAATATCTATTCAGGATTGCTTGGCGCTTGAGAAAGCACAATTGCAAACCCCAACCTAATAAACTCTAGGGGTCCGGCAGCTCTAGCCCTCCGCTTCTGCCTTCCAGAGGTGGGAGTTTTCCTCCAGCCTGATGTCACATTAGAATATTTTTCAATATTGCCAAGGGCTTCTGTCCCAAGATGTCTGCCGGTCTGATGAATATAACGGCAGCCACAGGTACCTAGGACACTATTTCAAATCTGACTGAGAAAATGGAATATGAAATGGTCCATTTATTAACTTTGATCCCTGCCTTCTTCCCTCTGCTCAAGCCTCTTTTTTCCTTCCAGAGCTGCAGTATGCAAGCCCACCCACTGGCTAAGCTACCTCCCATATCCCAGAAAATATCACCCATTGCTGAGGCTGGTTTGAGCTTGAAGAGAAGCCAGTTTCCAGCCTGGAAGGATTACAGGCTACCAGAGACCCTACCCATGGCACAGTTGTATTACCTTCCTGCTTAATAACTAGGTAACTAATGATCTGGCAGCCTTTCGGCCTGTAGACTGTGTGTTTCCACATGGATGGGGCAGCAGCATTTAGACGTTTGCTTAGAGGTTGTGTAAGAGTGTGGTTTTGTCTATAGGCTTCTGAGACAGAGGGCAGCCCTGGGGTTGGTAACCTGGGGTGTCCTGTCTCGAAGATTACAGCCCCTGGAGACTTTAAGAAGGAGCCTTGATGGGAATAATAGGGTTGGGCTGAAGAATGGAAACATTCAGAGTAACAACCCACCGGCTGTGTCTCAGGCCTGGTCCGCATCTCTGGCTGGCTTTTAAACTAGGGCCTCTCCCAGAAAAGCAGCATTTCTGTACGTCACAAGAAAGGTCTGTGGGGATGACTGTTGTCCTCAGTGGCACGAGCAGGACTGTCTTAGCAAGTGCAGGCTATATCAGCTACCCGTCATCACCCTGCAGGAAGAGCCAACTATACTGATTGTCCCCCAGACCCTCCTCCGAGCGCCCACCCCAGTTCCCACTCCCCACCGTCAGGGAGAATGTTCTGTTTTTAGCAAGGACTCTCTCAGGTCTTACTTTTCAATCTCAACTCAGTTGTTGGCCATTTGCATTTTTAGCCTTTTTTCATTTCCTCTTGGCTTTATTCTTCTCTTTTAACGAGTCTGGGGGTTGTTCTTACCCCTTAGTCCCCAAGGAACCCTTTCCCCAAAAAGTGTAACAAGAAACAGAGAACTTGAAGGAAGTCACACCTCTACCAGATGGTAATTTATGACATCAGCACCAGCAGACACTGGGAAGCCTGATCCTTGGGTTTGTGTTCCCGATCCAAAGCATCCAAGTGCATCTTGGCGAGCAGGGATGGGGTCTCTGAACCACCATTATTAACAGTCAGCTTAACAGGGTAGAATGTGTATATGATCTCCCCACTTTCTCTGTTTAGCACTGGGTGGTTTCTTTGCCATTGTTTGCATTGCATGCAAATTCCACCTCTGTGCTCGGAGTAGTCTCCAAAAGAGGAAGAGGCTGTGGTGGAAGTGGGTTTATTTATTGTATATGGTCTATCTTTGCTGCCACTTCAAACAGATTCCAGAGATGTGGCAGTTACACTCCCCAACTTTCCAAAGAGACTATGAAAAGATAAATATAGAGGCAGAAGCTTTCCATGCAGATCGGTCAGGAACCTGGAGTTTAGTGAAGAAAGGGAATTTTGGGGGGGAAACAGGCTGTGCCGCCCTGATTCACTCTGTGGCCTTGGGTGACTTCTCACCCTCTCTGGATCTCAGTCTATTCTCCTGTAAAACGAGGGGGATCTATTCAATAGGCTCAAAAGACTGTTCCCCTCCTGGAGTTCCTGCATTGTATATTCTGAGAGTCCTGCAGTAGGTGGGGCTGCTTCTATTTAATTTAAAGACCATATATTAAGCAGGTGTGTAGTACATTCAAGGCACTGAACTTGGCAAAGGGGATTCATTAATCACATTTCTAATGCCCTATAATATGTGATACTCGCCCCTATTGGGGAAAAAGAATGCCAGGGGAAAAGTTCACTTTTACTAATGAAGACATACAATTATTACCTAGCCAACTAGCAAAAAAGAAGAGGAGGGCTGAGAACTGATTCAAGCAAGGAGGACTGAAGCTCTCTCCTACTCTGTGCTTCCACACAGCTGGATGCTACATATAAGATTATAAGGCAGCATCTGGGAGCAAAGAGCCCCAAACTGATCATGCCCTTTGACTCAGTCTTCCCTCTCCTGGGAACATATCTTGAGGAAAGAATTCATGAGGAGAAAATGGTCTGTTTGGGCAAGGATGTTTATAGTTGCTCTATTTATAATATTGAAAAACTTGGAATTTCCCAGATGCCCCAAGTCAGGGAGTAGCCAGGCTGACTGTGGATATGCATACATAGAAGAGCCATTGTTATAGAAAGTGATAGTCACGGGCAGTTTGGTGGCTCAGTCGATAGAGAGCCAGGTGTGGAGATGGGAGGTCCTGGATTCAAATCTAGTCCCAGTCACTTCCTAGTTGTGTGACATGGGCAAGTCACTTAATCCTCATTGCTTAGCCCTTACTGCTCTTCTGTGCTGGAATCAAAACACAGTACTGATTCTAAGATGGAAAGTAAGGAGAGAGAGAGAGAGAGAGAGAGAGAGAGAGAGAGAGAGAGAGAGAGNGAGAGAGAGAGAGAGAGAGAGAGAGAGAGAGAGAGAGAGAGAGAGAGAGAGAGAGAGTGAGCGTGAGAGTGTGTATGTGAGTGTCAGAGTCATGAGGACTATGCAGAAGTTGGGAAGGGGATAAGATTGAATCATGCCAAGTGAAAGGAGGAGAATACTATGATGGGTGGATACCTGCAACAAACTGGATTAGGATTTGCACCCATGAAATTTTACATTTTATTTTCCAAGGTAAGCATTCCTTGAACACTTAGTCTTAAAAGACATTTTTATTCAACAAACTAAAGAAAGTGAAATTTAATTAAGAAATGACAACTAAGCTTCATTTTAAACATTATTGTTGTTATTATTTAGTCATTTTAGTCATATCTAATTCTTTCTGACTCCATTTGGGGTTTTCTTGGCAAAGAAAACCTTTCCTTCTCTAGCTCATTTTACAGATGAGGAACTGAAGCCAAGAGTGTTATGTGACCGGGCCAGGGTCACACAGCTAGTAAGTGTCTGAGACTGGATTTGACCTCAGGTTTTCCCTACTCCAGCCATGGCAATCTATCTACTGCACCATGTAGTTGCCCCATTTTAAACGTACAGACTTTTAAAACAAGACACCAGTGCAACTGTCAATAATATGTAAATGAGTCTTGATTGATGACACATGTTAAAACCAGTGGAAATGTGCATTGGCTATGGGGTGTGTGTGAAGGGGGGGTGAAGGGGAAAGTAAAAACATGAATCATGTAACCATGGAAAATTTTTCTAAAAAATAAAATATTTAAATCAAAAAAATAAAATAAAATAAAACAAGACACAAAATACACAAAGTATGAGACATGTATGTGCCCAAGTATTCCTAGTATACCTTATATGTCCACCTATGCCTTAGTAGGAGGCGCCACATTTGATTGTAATTCTATAGGAGGTGATGAAGTCATAATAATTGGAGTAGGTGATGGAGTTTATCACTCAGCCATTTGTTGACCAACTTATTCTTTGCAAACCTCCAACATTAAACTCTGTGTGAGTTCAGAGCTTTGGCGGTGGCCTACAAACTCACTTATTATAAAAGGATTCCTTAAGTACTTCCCTTATGCAAGGCTCTTTGGTGGATGTTTGTTCTTATCTCTTGCACTGAAGCTTAGGCGTAGGTGTTTATTTTTTGTCTTAAGGTTGATTAAATATAACATTTTACCTAAGTGAAAACAATGTGAACTTGGAGGGGAAAGGATTCAAGTCTTTGTTCTGTGTATAGCACTTTGTAAACATCAAAGCATTACTTAAATCCTAGCTATAGTTATTATTAGCCATTTTACCTTGGGCAAATCATATTCTCCCTGAGTCTTACTTTGTTAATCTATCAAATGGGGTCAATAATACAGTGTCCCTCCTAGGGAGTCAAGGTTTCTGTGAGGATAAAATAAGATCATGGATGAGGAGGCATTGTTCAAATAGTCCCATACCATTAGGGTAAATATAATTACTATTATTTTCAAAACCTACACTTCTAACTCTTACCTCAAAGCCACGCATTCAGAATTCACATCTGAAGATGCACAATCTGACATTGGTCTATAAAATCAACATGTTTGATGGCCCCAAAATATTTCCAACCCAGAGTTCATCATTTTTCATAGCAGAACACATTAGGTAGCTCTGGAGAGGAGGATGGTGGATGGTTAAACTAGTCCTAAGAATAAGTGATAACATGGCATAAAGTGAGAGTTGGAGTCAGGAGATCTGAGTTCAGTTTCCACACCGGAGAGTTAGTTGCTAGTTGTGTGTTCATAGGCAAGTTTCTTAACCGCTATATGACTCAGTTTCCCTGTCTATAAAATGGGGATATTCATTCTGATTTCCTACATAGGATGCCTAAAAGTGCGCTCTCTCTCTCTCTCTCTCTCTCTCTCTCTCTCTCTCTCTCTCTCTCTCTCTCTCTCTATATATATATA
>NW_025371632.1:0-10071 GCF_016433145.1 Gracilinanus agilis | reverse complement strand
TATATATATATATATATTGACATTTCATCCTATAGAGTTTGTAACTGTTCCCTTTATATAAACTTCTTCTAGTTACCCTGTTGACAATAACAATTTTTAATATTTTCCAATATCTTCTTTTCTTCTAGGGAAAAAATAGATTGAACTTATTGGGTCCCTTAAAGAAAAAAATTTTCCCCTCTCCCCATTCTCTTAATTACCTTATGGTGATACTCTTGAGTTCTGTGTTTGGGCAGGAAACTCTCTGTTTAAGTCCGGTTTTTTCTTTATGAATGCTTGGAAGTCCTCAATTTTTTTAAATAATTTTTTTATTTTTAGCAAAATTTTCCATGGTTACATAAGTCATGTTTTTACTTTCCCCTTCACCCCCTCAATCCCCCGCCCCCCTCCGCTGTAGCTAATTCGCATTTCCACTGGTTTTATTATGTGTGGTCAGTCAAGACTTATTTACACATTATTGATAGTTACATGGGTGTGGTCTTTTCAGGTCTACATCCCCAATCATGTCCTCATCACCCCAAGTGTCCAACTAGTTCTTTTTTCTTCTGTGTTTCTACTCCTGTAGTTCTTCCTCTGAATGTGGGTAGTGTTCCTTTCCATAAATCCCTCAGAATTGTCTTGGGTCATTGCATTGCTGCTAGTACAGACGTCCATTACATTCGATTTTTACCACAGTATATCATTCTCTGTGTACAATGTTCTTCTGGCTCTGCTCCTTTCACTCTGGATCAATTCCTGGAGGTCTTTCCAGTTCACATGGAATTCCTCCAGTTTATTATTCCTTTGAGCACAATAGTATTCCATCACCAACATATACCACAATTTGTTCAGCCATTCCCCAATTGAAGGGCATACCCTTGCTTTCCAGATTTTTGCCACCACAAAGTGCAGCTATAAATATTTTTGTGCAAGTCTATTTTATTGAATGACCATAGTTTCCCCTGCAATAATATAGTCAGTTTTGCTGGATAGTTGATTCTTGGTTGTAGACCCAGTTCTCTTGCTTTCCAGAATATTATGTTCCATGCCTTCTGGTCCTTCAGTGTAGATGCAGCCAGACCCTGTGTTATCCTAACTATGGTTCCCTGATATCTGAATGAATTCTTTTTAGCAGCTTGTAATATTTTTCCTTGGTCAGGTAGTTTTTGAATTTGGCTATACTATTCCTGGAAGTTGTCAGTTGTTCATTAAATGTAGGATATGATCTGTGGATTCTTTCAATTTCTACTTTTCCCTCTTGTTTGAGAATGTCAGAGCAGTTTTCTCTGATAATTTCTTGTAGGATGATATCAAAACTTCTTCTTTTGTCATGATGTTCCTGTAAACCAATAATTTTTAAAATTTCTCTTTTAGCTCTGTTTCTTCTTTCTGGCTTTTAAGACTTTATTTTCTTGTTTTAGTTCATGTATTTCCTTTTTACAAATGTCTTCAGCCTCTCTTGATTGTTTATTTTTTTATTTTTAAACCCTTAACTTCTGTGTATTAGTTTCTTGGTGGAAGAGTGGTAAGGGTAGGCAATGGGGGTCAACTCCCAGAATCTAGGGCGAGCAAGACCCTCTCTCCAGGCCTGTACACTCTCAGAGGACACTGGAGACTCCACACAGTGTGTGGGGGAGGGGTCCTGGGATTCCCCCTCTATATCCTCAGACCCGACAGTTCAAGAATTTAAGCCTTTTTCTTGTCATACCTCTTTAGCTGTCCAGCAGTAGGATCCTCCTGCTCTGTCCTGTTGTTAGATTTGGTCCTCTTTCTTCTGGAAGTGCATTGTTTTCTATCTTGGTGTGGAAGGGTGAGGAAGTTTTAAGATTTGCTCCATCCAAGCCACCATCTTCCCAGAATTCTGGAAGTAATGTTTTGATTCTTAAATGCTTCCTGATGTTGAGATAATTTACCTCCAATTTTCTCTCCTTTCCCCTTCTCTCAGTGTATTACTTTATCATCTCTTGGTTTGTTTTTTTTAAATATCATTCCATCATATTCCATGGTGGAAGGCTGGATGTTAAGGAACTTGTCCAAATTTCCACTTGTAGAAACCAGCAGAAATAGATTTATACTCCATATTCCTTGATTTAAAATACAGTTGTAATTTTCCTACTGCGGTTTTCCATCTTGGAATCAGTATGTTTTGATTAGAGACCTGATTCTGTCACTATATATATATATGCTAGTTATCTCAGCCTTTCTGTATCTTTACCTATAAAATGATTATTAGAATATAATGATATGTATCCCATTTGCCTGACAGAGTTTTTGGAAGAATCAGATGGGATAATGTAAGTGAAAGTAACTTGAAAAAATATAAAATATAAATTCACAATGTAAAGATGTACAATTTACAATGTGAAATCAATGTCAGCCAGCTCCTAGTAGTATTATATATTAGAGGTTTATGTAACAAAGACTCTTAGACTTCAGGCACAGGAAAGCTTCAAGTAAGCAGCTAAAATGGGCCCATAAATGAAACTTGACTTCAAGAGCCGGGGTTCAGTTCTCTCAGTTGAACTCAATTCCAAACTCAGGTAGCTTGTTATCTGTTCTCTGCTTCCCTTAATGGGAAAAGCCTGGGTACATTTATGGACAACCAGCTCCCTGTGATGAATTCCACCTGTAGCACCACAAAGCAACAGGCATGCTGTTTGTTGCACCACAGCACACTAATCAGGCCAACTGTGAAGATGCTGTCAAGTAAATTTCTTCTACTTTTCCATTCTTTCATAGAACATCTGTTGTGAGGAGTCCAGCTTATCTAGAATCAGAGCTGATCCCCTCTGAGGAATTTCCTGTAATGAGAATTCTGTGGCTAAAACACTTCCTTTGGGTTTAGATATATATTCCACAAAGTCAATAAAAAATGTGCTTCAGCCATCAAGGGTTGCAAAATATTAGACAGCTTGTTGCTATTCTGTTTTTCCTTACTATCATTATCAACAATAATATGTGGGCTTTAAAATGTTTTCTCCTAATGGTTTTAAAATATCTTAGCCAACAGAATAAATAAAAACACAGTGTTAAAGTTGCCTATTTTTGTTGTAGGACGTTTTAAAATTCATTAAAATTGTTTATTTTCCTTAAAATAGTATTAAAAATCTGTATTGAAACCATGTCTTTGAAATCATATGTATGATAATTTATGTAGTTTGTTTTCATTAAAGGTTGTAAATTCAAGTGCCAAATGATGAATCAAAGGTTTGAATTAGATGACTTGTCTCTATAACACCATTTATATGTTTTTTCTTGTTTCCATTTTCTCTTATATTTATTTTGAATATTTTTTGAGATTACAGATAGATACACTTTTAACAATCATTTTATGACATTTTGTGATCCATTTTTCTTCCTTCTCAGCCCTCCCTTTTCCTCAATATGGCAGGTAATATGGTCTAGGTTGTAAATGTACTCTCATGCAATACATATTTCCTTATTTGTCATGTTGTGAAAAAAAGACATATTGCTTATACTAGAGAAACATTCATGAAGGAATTAAAGTGAAGAATGGTATGTTTCAATCTATATACAGACTGTCAATTCCTCCTTTGGTGGTAGACTGTCTTTTTTGTCATGAGTCCCTTAGAGTTGTCTTGGATCTTTCCATTGCTGATAATAGTTGTCATTCACAGTTGATCATCATACTTTATTTCTGTTACTTTGTACAGTGTTCTTCTGGTTTTGCTCACTTCACTTTGCATCATTTCATGTAAATCTTCCCATATTTTTTGTGATCATCTTGCTTGTCATTTCTTATGGTGCAATAGAATTCCATTGCAATCATTTTTTCAGCCATTTTTCAACTGATGGACATCCTTTTAGTTTCGAGTTCTTTGCTACCACAAAATAAAAACTGCTCTAGATATTTTTGTACAATTAAGTCCTTCCTCCCCATCTTTGATATCTTTGAGATGCAAACCACATAGTGGTATTGTTGGGTCAAAAAATATGTACAGTTTTGTGGTACTCCATTAATATATTTTCGAATGAAGTGTTTTATCAATCAGTGGCAAGTACTGATTACCAAATTCTATTGAGCACTTTTCCTAGCCAATGCTGAGGCATATGCAGTGCAGGAGAAATCGCCTTAACCTCTATTTGAGGCTACTAATCTAGAACTTCTTAACCTTTTTTTGTTGTATCCTGGAAACCTTTGAAAGTCTAGTAAAGCCCGTCAACCTTTTCTCAAAATGTATCTAAATAAAAGAAAGGGCATAAGATTACAATGGAAATCAAAGGTTACAGGGGAAAAGAAAATTATATTTTTCCTGATCCATGAACATGGCCCCCTGAAAATAGTTTAAGAACTTTGTTATAATTTAATGGGAGGGGCCAGACAGAAAAACCAGAAAGATGTAAGAAGTCAATATGTATTTATTAAGTGCATACCGTGTGCCAGAAACTGTGCTGAGCTCAGGTGATACAAAGGAAGGCAATAAAATGTCTTTGCTTTCAAAGACTCCATGGTCTAATGGGAGAGATAATATGCAAACAATATGTATAAGCAAGATATGGATAGACAGATGTATAGGTAGACATAGATAAAATAGTTTCATTTTTAATATATGTAAAATTAGATATAATCAAAAAGAAAAGGCACTAGCATTAACAGAGATAAGGGAAGGCTTCTTGAAGGATTAGGATTTTAGTTAAGACTTGAAAGAAAGCAAGAAAGTCATGAGGCATGAAACTACCACACCAATGCAACTAACAACAATTTGGAAATAGGTCTTGGTCAATGACACATGTTAAAACCAGTGGAAATGTGCATCGGCCATGGGTGGGGGGAGAGCAGGGGGTGAAGGGAAAAGTAGGAGCATGAATCATGTAACCATGTTAAAAATGAATATTAATAAATGGTTAAGAATAAAATAATAAAAATAAAATATACATGTGGAGGAAACATATAGGAAGTAACTCATGTTGCCAGAGTAACTCATATCTTATGTTGCAATGTGGCTAATGCCCTCTGGTGATATCATCATTCTTCTCTTTGTTGGATGTTGTTTCTGCTGGGTATCACTCTGGAGGAATCACTGGTTACCACTGGACTTAGTTGTTGCTAGACAGCTCTGTTGATTTTATAATTGTTGAATTTTTTTAGCTGTTAACATCTATTATCCAATATGTTTCTCATCTGCTAAGGTGCAATGACTAGGAAGCCTCTCTTTGACAAGTATGCTTACTTCTTTAGTCCATAGACAAGGCTATGAGCCATCAAACTCAGCTAAAAGCAGCTAAAGACAAGTTGACATGTTTCCAGAATAAGATTGTCTTTTCTTTTCTTTTTTTTTTTTTTTTACCTATGCCTGATGCTAAGTCAATTGTCCACAATGGCCAATCATGATTACAGAGATCTAAAGCTGAAACATGCTGCCTTTCTGAGATTTGTATGTTTTTTGGTCATGACCAATGTAAGAATTGTTTTACTTGTCTATGCATATTTGTTACAAGAGTTATGTTTTGGATATTTTTTCAGTTGGAGGTAGGAGAAAAGAAAAATATTTTTGTTAATTGAATAAATAAAGTTAAATCAAAGGCTGTAGTCCCAGACCTAAAAAAAAAAGAAAAGAAAAAGAAAGTAATGAGGCAGAAGTGAGGAGTGTGAATTAAAAAAGAGAGATATTCACTGGACCACAGAGTAGAAAGAGGGAAGTAAGGTATAAGAAGACCGGAAAGGCAGGAAAGCAGATATATTTTGAGGAGCATTAAAACTTGAGAATTTTATATTTGATTTGGAACAAATAATAAGTCACTGGGGCTAATCGAAGGGGGAAGCATATGGAAGTGTATAGATGAGACAGTTTATGTCTATAAATATATATGCGTGTGTATAAACACACACACATCCACCTCACAAGATTGTTACTAGGATAAAATGAGATATTGCAAAGTATTTCGCAAAATTTAAAACACCATGTAAACCAAGAATGATTATTAATAATAGTGACATATATCATTACTTTTAATCTATGGGAATGCAATGACATCTCTTACATATCTATTGTTTTAATAAAAGCAATACATATTTAACTAGGACTTTCTTGCAATATACCTGTGAGATAGGTAGCAAAAGATACCTTTTTATCTCCACTTTAGAGTTAAATAAAAGTAATATTTATCATATGCATGTATATTACTTTAAACTTTGCAGAATACTTTTCACTAGTTATCTCATTTGATAAAACAGAAGGTTAGACACTTGCCTATGGCCAATGTCAGAACAAATTTCAAAGATTGTATGTCTCCTTGCCCCACGTCACTCTTCTTTACAATCTATCTTCCACATAGCTGTCAAAATGATTTTCCTAAAACAACTTTGACCATGTCTCCCTTCTCCCACATACTCAATAAACTTCAGTAGCTCCCTATTACCTCTAAGAACAAATATAAACTCTTCTGGCTAGCATTTCATAATTTTACTTATTCCTGGCTTTCCAGTCTTCTTACCCATTTTTGCCCTTCACAAACTTTATAGCTAAGCCATAGAAACTACTTGCTATTCATCATACTGTGAGGGGGTGAAGGGAAGGTAGAAGGAAGGATGGATGGGAGAAAGGAGAGAGGAAGGTAGAGGAAGGGAAAGGTAGGTAGTGGTCCCCAGCCCTGGCAGGGGGAAATTGACTAGAGCACTTTGGGGCTCAAATAAAAGATCAGAGAGGAACTTTAGGGTTTAAAATAGCTAGGTTTTATTTAAATTAGAAAGAGGAAAGTCTAGGAAAACTAGGAGGTAGATAGAAAGGGTAAAAGGCATCAAGAGAGAGCTCTGCAGGGTTCAGTCTCCAGGCTCCAGAGAGCTAGCAAGACCTCTATGGTAGAGAGAGCCAGAAAAGGCACCAAACTCTCTCTTTTATACTTTCTCCAACACCTCCCACAAAGGAAGTTGCAGTTGTTGGGGGAAGTTGTAGCAGGGAACCCTGGGAGACATAGTCTTCCAGGGCTTACAACAATTCCAAATGACACAATACCAAACATTTTATCTCTCAGTTCCATACCATAGCTAACCAAGATGCCCTTCCTAATCTTCTTCTTCACCTTCACAGTCTTAGAATCACTGGTTTCTTTCAGGATTTTTCTCAAAGATCATCTTTTGCAAGAGGTCTTTCTAGGTCTCTCCCCCAACTAGAATTGCCTTCCAAATCGAGTTTGTATTTTTCTAGTATGTAGCTATATAATTATATGTTGTCTTTCCATTTCCTTGAGGGCAGGAACCATTTTTGCTTTTTTTTTAATAGCCCTAATGCTTGACATATAGTAAGTAATAATTGTATGTTGATTGAATTATCATTTACTCATAGATAGTGCTAACTTCAAAATAAGAAATTCCCTATAATAATGAAATTTTAGGTTTAGAGCAAAAAAATAAAAAGAAGGGGGGAGAAATATGTATATATATATATATATGTATATATGTTTGCACACATATATACATTCATATAAGTTATATACGTTTCTCTCCCCTTCCCTGATATACACACATACATCTAATGTATTTATACATCTTATATCTATATACATATATGTATACATAGTATCAAGTCACGTAATAATCACTCCAATCTGTACAAATTTATTTCCCCTTAATGGATAAATAACAAGACATGCACACCATTCATTTACAAACTATGCATGAGATAGCTCCCTTGAGAAATAATTTTCTATAGTCACCTCCCCATTAGTGTCATTCTTTTGGCAATTGCAAAGGTACAATCTTACTATCCTCAAAACCTTAGGATGAGGGCAGATCTGGAGAAAGGGCTTAATTCCTGCTCCTGATGATTGGCTTTATAATGCAAAGAAATGTTTCCTCTATTAGCATGAGGGATTTACTGGATGAAAGGAAAATAACCCCCCTGAACATATTTGTATTTTTTTCTGGTTAAGTCCAACAACATCATTGTATGTCTAAAGATAAGGAAAATTGGTGTGTCTGTTAAGATAATAATAAATTATAACTGAAAACTAATTTGAGGATCAAAGATCCTCTTTGGGAGATATCACTTTATTGGTAGAAAAAAGCTTTACATTTTCTCTTCTATCTCTTGTATTTGTGCTATGTATCTTGAAAATATCATTCCCCACAGTTTCTGAATCTTGATGTTTAATTTAACACAAAGGTCTTTGAGAAACACAACGGGGGTTGTTCTAGGTAGAGCTGGTGTAGGGGAAATTGAAATGTGCATGTTTTTTGTGGGTTTTTTTTTTGCTCATTTATCAAAGAAGTGTAAGAATCTAAACTGACATTTTATATCAAATGAATTATAAACTATGTTTAGTACCTAAGGGAATAACAACTAAATTAGACTTCTGGATTAAAGAAGAGAGTATGTAACATAGTAAAAGGTTTTTTGAGAAAAAAGTCTAATCATTTCAATTATTTTGTTTAATTCTGATGCATTGGTAGGTTTTTTTAAATAAATTAAGGAATAATTTTAAGTCCATAGGATTTATTTTTTAAATAACTTATATTTTCCAATTACAGATAAAAACAATTTTTAACATTCATTTTTAAAAACTTTAAATTCCAAACTAATTCTCTCTCTCTCTCTCTCTCTCTCTCTCTCTCTCTCTCTCTCTCTCTNTTCTCTCTCTCTCTCTCTCTCTCTCTCTCTCTCTCTCTCTCTCTCTCTCTCTCTCTCATTTCCCCTCACTGAGAAGGCAGGCAATTTGATAAAGGTTATATATTTGCAGTAATGCAAAAATATTATTTCTATATTAGTCATGTTATGAAAGAAAGACAAAAAAACAGAGAAATAAAGGTTAAAAAGTACATTTTAATCAACATTCAGACTCCATCAGTTCTTTTTTCTGGAGGTAATTAGTATCTTTCATCACAAGTCCTTTAGAATTGTCTTTGACCATATTATTGCTTAGAATAACTAAGTGACAATTGATTGTGTACAATATTGCTGTTATTGTGTATACTATTCTCCTGGTTTGGCTCACTTTACACTGCATCAGTTCATGTAACTCTTTCAGGTTTTTCTGAAAGCATCCTGCTTTTTGTTTCTTATAGCACAATAGTATTTCCTCAAAATCATATATGATAATTTTTCAGTCACTTCCCATTTGATGAGCATCCTCTCAGTTTCCTATTCTTTGCCACCACATGAAGAGCTGCCACAAATATTTTTGTGTATATATGTATGTATTTTCCATTTTTATCTCTTTGTTATACAGACCAAATAGTAATAATCCTGTATCAAAGGATATCCATAATTTTATATCCCTTTGGGCATAGTTTCAATTTACTATTTAGAGTGGTTAGACCAGTTCACAACTACACCAATAGTATATTGGTGTCCCAATTTTCTTAATCCCCTCCTACATTTTTCATATTCCTTTTCTGTCATGTTGGGCATTCTGATAGATGTGAGGTGGTACTTAAGAGTCATTTTAATTTGCATTTAGCTTCTATTTTATCATTCTTTAGATTTTGTTTCAGTTTTTTTTGTTTTGCGGAGTCATTAGTTTCCACATGCCCTATTCTAATTTTTAGAAAATATTTACTTCCACAAGTTTTTTAACCTCTTTTCTTATTTGACCATTCTAATTTTTAAAGAATTCCTCTTTCAGTGAATTTTTGTATATTCTTTTCCATTTGTCCAATTCTACTTTTTAATGTGTTCTTCTCTCCTGTGAATTTTTGTGACATTTTGTCTATTCTGTTTTTAAGGTAAACTTTTTTTTTTCATTTTTTGTGCCTCCTTTACTAAGCTTTTAACTCTTTAAAAATGATTTTCTTGCATCACTCACATTTTTTCTCAATTTTTCCTCTACCTCACATATTTTAATTTATTTTTTTTACTTTTATTGGTTTTATTTATTTTATTGATTAAGAACATTTTTCCATGGTTACATGATTCATGTTCTTTCCCTCCCCTCTTATCACTCGCCTCCCATATCCAATGCATAATTCCACTGGTTTTACATGTGTCATTGATCAAGACCTATTTCCATGTTATTGATATTTGCACTAGGTTGATCATTTAGAGTCTACATCCCCAATCATATCCCCATGTGATCAAGCAGCTGTTTTTCTTCTGTGTTTCTACTCCCACAGTTCTTTCTCTGGATGTGGATAGC
>NW_025371631.1:0-10032 GCF_016433145.1 Gracilinanus agilis | reverse complement strand
GAAGGAAGGAAGGAAGGAAGGAAGGAAGGAAGGAAGGAAGAAAGAAAGAAAGAAAGAAAGAAAGAAAGAAAGAAAGAAAGAAAGAAAGAAAGAAAGAAGGAAAGACCATTTATTAAATGCTTTGTAAGACTAAATTCTGCAGGTCCAAATATAGGCTAAAAGAAAGACAGACTTTATCCTCAGGGAGCTACATTCTGATGGGTCTTTTTCCTTCTGGGGGTCACTTTCCTTCACTAAAATGATGGAGTTGGTTGGACCAGATGGCTCCAAAAGTCCCATTCGTCTCTCCTAACATTCTGTGTCCGAAGACGCTTTTTAAATTCTTACTTTCCATCTTAGAATCCATACTGTGTATTGGTTCCAAGGCAGAAGAGCGGTAAGGGTAGGCAATGAGGGTTAAGTGACTTGCCCAGGGTCTCACCCAGTTAGGAAGTGTCTGAGGCTAGATCTGAATCCAAGACCTCCCTTCTCCTTGGACCGGTTGGCTCTCAATCTACTGAGCTACCTAGTTGCCCTCCCCAAAAAGAGTATAATTACATTACATGGGAGAAGACAACATGTACATATAGTAATATATTCCAAATATAGAGAAAATAACTGGAAAGAATGCACTAGCAGTTGAAGGGAACAGAAAAGCCTTCTGTAAATTATGGTTTTAGAGCAGCTGAGTTTTGAAGAAAGCAAAGGGTTCTGAGAGGTGGAGAGGAATAAGCACGCTCCAGGCATGGTGGTATTCCATGTGAGCAGCAGCAGGAAAGCTATTTGGCTAGACCTTAAAACATCAGAAGGGGGAAGAATGTATATTAACCCTCAAAAGGTAGGTGAGATCACTTCACCTCTGGGCCCCTGAGTTTCTTCTTCTATAAAACAGAGATAGCACCTACAGTCCACAAGACTAGAGTGATGTTTAAATGAGATAAAGTATGTAAAGTACTTTGCACCATATAATTGGAGTCATTATCATTAGTAATAATGTTGGTAGTTGTAAAAGTGGTCTTCAAAAGGCATTTATTAAGTGCCAACTATGTGCCAAGTATTAAATGCAAAGAAAGACAAAAACAGTCCCTGTCCTCAAGGGGCTTACATTTTATTGAAGGAGACAATATGTTCCCATTGAAGTTGATGCAAAGTTGTTAGACAGTAAAAGTTTAGTAGCAATCCAGTAGTCTCAGTAGCAAGAAACAGGTTCTTGAGTTCCCCACAGGACCCCAAGCCTCCTTGCCCTCTGTGATGAGACACTCTCATTCTTATTTTACTGAGTCTTCAGATCAAGAACAGAGAGTCTGGAGGGCAGCTGGGTAGCTCAGTAGATTGAGAGTCAGGCCCAGATATGGGAGGTCCTGGGTTCAAATCTGGCCTCAGACACTTCCTAGCTGGTGACCCTGGGCAAGTCACTTAACCCCCATTGCCTAGCCCTTACCACTCTTCTGCCTTAGAACCAATATCATCCAGTATTGATTCTAAGATGAAGGTAAGGGTTTAAAAAAAAAAAAAAAGAACAGGGAGTCTGTCACCAGGTATATACACTCCAAACCTTCAGGGTCCACTAGAGCTTTTGGCCCATGGGGGTAGCCTTAGAAAATGTGGGGTCACTTCCATTCCACTGAGCTATTGGGAAAGGATTTGATACTTTACCTCGTGATTTTTCTACCATTTTACTCTGGTGGAAGAATTTAGCACTTCACCTTTAACTAATTCCTGGCTTTCTTTGTGAGTTAGACTGTGGGCAAATAAAACACTTAACCTGTTAAAGGGGAAAAAAAAGGAAATGGTCCAGAAGGGTCATTGTGGTATGGTGCTGTGGCTTCAGGCTGCTAATAGCAAGAATATGTTATGGTAGTGTGGTTCCAGGCAAGATAAGGCACAAGCTTACTTTGCAGGGGCAGAGTCTGAGCCCTAATGGGAGGAGAAGGAAGAGGGTCAGAGTGTAGATGATGTAGCTCTGATCTATGTTTCTCCATCTTAACTTCAAAGAAGTCCTCATTTTTTTTTACTACACCTACTAACACCTAACCTATGCCTCAGTTTCTTCATTTATAAAAGGATGGGTTAGACTTGATGGCCTCTAAGAGGCCTTCCACTTCTAAAGCTGTGCTTCCCATGCTTAGAAAGCAATTATTGCACATTTCCCATGTGCCAGGTATAAGAGGATGGATTAAAGGAACTGGGGATGTTCATCCTGGAGAAGGGGAGACTGAAAGGGGATGGGAAAACTGTCTTTAAGAATCTGAAGGGCTCACATTTGGAAGAGGGATTCAACTTGTTCTG
This sequence comes from Gracilinanus agilis, assembly GCF_016433145.1. Taxonomy (NCBI): domain Eukaryota; kingdom Metazoa; phylum Chordata; class Mammalia; order Didelphimorphia; family Didelphidae; genus Gracilinanus; species Gracilinanus agilis. The sequence goes on along the minus strand of NW_025371631.1, from coordinate 7,764 downwards.
GTTGGCCCCAGAAAACAGAACTAGAACCAATATGATGGAAGCTATAGGGAGGCAGAATTAGATTCGATAGAAGGAAAAACTTCTAAATGGTAAAAGATGTCCCAAAGTGGAAAGGGCTGGCAGTAGGTCCCCCCCTCTATAGAGGTCTGAGCAGAATCTGAAGAGCCACTTGTTGGAAATCAGATGGGAGGCATTCTTCTTGTAGACACATTTGTAGTATTCTGGTTTTTAAAACACTCTGCTATCTTCTTCCATTTTACAGGTGAGTTCATTCCATTCATATTCACTGTTATGATTAATAACTGTGGGCTTCTCTCTTTCTTATTTTTTGGAGAGGATTCTTCTTCAGGTATGTGCTAGGTGAGATGCTCCTTCCCACTTTTGAGATTCTGTGATCCTGAAGGGAGGGGAGGCAGAGTCTATTGCCAAAGTTCAGGTGGACTGTGATGGAGAAATTGAACCTGGTGAATAGAACTTGAGGTTGTTCTTAAGGTGTATAGAGGAAATGCCAAATGCTAGAGATGTGGCTGAATTGGAAATGATGGGACTTAAAGACAGAACAGTCAAAGCTCACCCTAAGGTTTTGATCCTCAGGGACATTAACACAGTGTTTGCCCTCTTCACTGGTATTATGGAAAGAAGTCTAGATTCTGGAGTATATCCCCTAGGTTCTAATCCTGCCTCTATCACTTGTTTTTTGTTGTTTTTTTTTAATATTTAGATAACTGGTAATAAAATTAAATTCTTTTGCAATTCAATGGATTTTATTTTGTACATTTAAAAACATTCTTAGAAGGGGTCCATAAGGCCTTAACTGCCAGAAGGGTTTGTGGCATAAAAAGGTTAGGAACCTTTGGAGCCTAGAATGTCATATGTGACAAGGACCTTAGGATACCAAATTTCAGACCTGCCTTACTTAGAACACTGAATGTCAAAACTGGAAAGGGTCTTAAAACAGAGAATGCTGAGGCTAGGAGAGACCTTAGAACACAGAATGTCAGATTTGGGAGGGCCCTAGGAACACAGAATGTTAAAGCTGAAAGGGACCTTAGAATATAAAATGGCTAAGGTTGGAGGGCCCTAAAAATATAGAATGTCAAGGCTGGAAGAGACTTTAGGCAGGAGTTCTTAATCTGGGGTCCATGAACTTTTTTTTAACCCTATACCTTCTGTCTTGGAATTGATACTAAGTATTAGTTCCAAGACTAAAAAATTCTAAGGGCTGGGCAATTGGGGTTAAGTGACTTGCCCAGGATCATATAACAATGAAGTATCTGAGATCATATTTGAACCCAGGACTTCCTATCTCCAGGCCTGGCTCTCAAAGCCACCTAGCTACCCCTGTGTTCATGAACTTTAAAAAAAATTTTAATAACTATTTCATTTTCTTTTGTAACTTTCCGTACTATCTTTTATGCATTTAAAAATATTTAAAATTTAAAAAAAAATGAGAAGGGTCCATAGGTTTCATTGGACAAAAATTTCCCAAAGAAATCCAAGAACCTACAAACTGGAGAGATTCTGGGCATTTAGGCATAGGTCCTAGGACTCAGGCAATAAAATGGAAAATTTCAATATGCAGCTCTAGGATAAGGGTCTAGAATAACTCTGACACCTTCCTTAGTTTTTACTATGAGGCAAGACAGGTAACTAAAGATGGGAATATATTAAGGACCCTGGAATGAAACTGTTTTTCTTTTTTTTTTTAATTAAATGTATTTATTTAGAATATTTTTCCATGGTTACATGATTCATGTTCTTTCCCTTCCCCTCTCCCTGAGATGATGAGCAATTCCACTGGGTTATACATGTATTGTTGTTTCCATATTATTTTTCCAATTTCCATATTATTAATATTTGCAATAGAGTGATCATTTAAAGCCAGAACCCCCAATCATATACCCATCGAACCATGTGATCAATCATATGTTTTTCTTCTGCGAGTGAAACCGTTTTTCATCAGTGCCATCAAGTCATAGGGCTGAGCATATTATCCCTGGTCCTACCTGCCTCCTGTCTTCTCTGTCCCTTGGTTCCACCTCCAGTTAGATGAGTCTGCCAGGTCCTGATGGTACCAGGTGTTACTGAGATTGTGGAAAAGTCTGCCAACCAGAAATCTCATTGGCAAGGCTTGGGAGGCCACAGTCAAGACTACAGGTCAGGAAAATTTCCTGTAGGCGTTCATTCAATAACAATTTGTACCCATGTGGGTCGTGACAGGTGACTAGCCTGCCAGTTTCACATCCTTGGCTTTTCTTCCAGACTTTGGCACCTGCCATCAACTGGATGCCCTTCCTTAAGACCGTGTTCTACCCAGTGGAGATCAATGAATCAGAGCCTGTTGTGGTCTATGCCAAAGAATACTTGGAGCAGGTCTCCAACCTCATCAGCAATACAGACAAATGGTAAGGTGCTCCTTATGTCTGGGGATGCCAGGAAGGGACTCACCCAGACACTGAGCAATTCTTCTGCTTTTGCTAGTCCTTCTCAGACTTCCCTACATAGGAATGAATACAGTATTCTATAAATCTTACAGCACCATGACTGAATTGTTGTTCTTGTAGCAAGGTGCAAGAGAAAGGTTCTTACTTAGAGTCATAAGAACTGGGTTGAAGTCCCTACTCTGTAAGCTGAGTGACTTTGGACAAGTTCATTCTCCCTCTTTGAGACTCATCTTCTTCCTCTATACAGTAAGGTTAGATTGGAGACTCTCTAAGGTCACAGAATCTCATAGGATTATAGAATTAGTATCAGGAAGAGTAGAACCCCCTCATTTTACAGATGGGGAAACAGGTCTAGAGAAGATTTGGTCACAGAATCAGGAAACAGCCAATTAAAAGGTCCAACTCTGTTCTTATGACTCCACGCACCCAGCACTTTCTCCATGAGGTCCCTGAAAGGACCTCCAATTCCACCTGCTCAGTATCCAAACAGAAATCCCCTCCACAATTCCCCGGGAGATAGTTCTTTAATCTTGTTTGAAGTCTACCCATGAAGGGGCCCCGCCACCTCCCAAGGAATCTCATTTCATTAATGAATTGTTCTCTGTTAGAAATTATTCCCTGATATCAGGCTAAAATCTGCCTCTCTGTGGCTTCCACATGTTTCCTCTTCTCCTCTTTGGCATTCTGTGAGTCTCTGCCATCGAGAAAATGAGTAAATGGCCCCTGAAATGAAGGCTTGGTTCATCTTTGGCCAAAGTGGTAACAGCTCCTGACAGATTTCCCAGGGTCTGGGTGAGCGAGGGATAAGTGACTAAAAGAAAATCAAGGAGTAGAGCAGGGGTCGGCAACCTTTTTGGCTGTGAGAGCCGTACAGTGCTCACAGTGCCGCTCCTGTAACAGCACCTGAAAAAAAAATGGACTTTATGGCTCCTGTAGAAAGAACCATATCTGGCCCTCAAAAGAGCCAGATATGGCTCGAGAGCCATACGTTGCCGACCCCTGGAGTAGAGAGATGGTCAAGATTTCCCCCATTCCCATCCCTGTTCTTCTCTTCCCATTGCTGCCTCCCTCATCCCCTACCTCTACTCATCCACTCTGGTATTCTGGAGAAGGCATCATCTTCCCTTGTCCTTCCCCTCAGCTCAGGAGTGGAACTGAGCCAAGAATCCATTGCAGTTATCAGACAATTTGGATCTAGAACACAAGCACTCATTAAGTATCTGCCCAGGGGCCAGACACTGTGAGAGATGCAAAGACAAAAGCAAAGTTGTCAACCCCTGCCTTCATGGAGCTTACATTCTACATAGATGAGTAAATTCAAAATATGTATAGAACCATTTTATCTCCTCTTGCTTGGACTACTGCAGTAGCTCCCTAAATATGTCAAGGCTCTCCCCATACCAGTCTATCCTCCATATGACTGCCCAAATGATTTTCCTAAAGCATGGGTCAGACCGTGTCACAGCCCCACTCAAGAAACTCCAGTGGTTCTCTATTATCTTCAAGATGCTATACAAACTCCTCTGTTTGGTGGTTAAAGCCCTTCACAACCTGAGTCCTTCCTACCTTTCCTGTCTTCTTAAATTTCACCCCCTTCTGCCCATTCTGCCATCTAACCACTCTTGCTGTTCCTTACACAAAATACTCCATTCCTCAGTTCAGTCACTGCATTGAGTATTCTTCCCTTTCCACCTAGCTTTCTTGGCTTTCTTCAAGACTCAAATGAAATTCTGCCTAATGTAGGGGGACTTCTGACGTCTGAAGTCCCCCACCTCGTCTCTCCCTCCACCATTATGAGTTCCTGCCCTCTGAAATTACTTTCCCTTTACACTGTCTGTCTTTTTTTTGCCTGGTTATTTAAGTGTGGTCTCCCCTATTAGACAGTGGGCTCCTTGAGGGCAGAGACTGGGTGTTTTTGCTTTTCTCTGTCTCCTCAATGATTAGCATGGTGCCTGATGACACAGAGTAAATGATTAATAAATGTTTGTTGATTCACTGACTGCGTGAGGTCCAAGGGGGGAAAGGGGATCATTAGGAGATTCAGTACTATGTAACTAACAAGTATTTTTTGATATCAGTTCTAAGACAGAAGAATGGCAAGGGCTAGACAATTGGGGTTAAGTGACTTGCCTAGGATCACACAGCAAGGAAGGGTCTGAGACCAGATTTGAACCCAGGACTATCCAGCTCCAAACATGGCGCTCTATTCATTAGGTTGCCTAGCTCCTCCACCTAGCAAGTATTAATTAAGTGCCTACTCTGTGCCCGACATACAAAGACAAAAATGGAATCCTATCAGCCTTCCAGGAGTTGGTTATATCCCTCTCTTTGGGGAGAGGGTTATAACAGGCACAGAGAAGTAACTGAAAAGTAAATTGGGGAGGGGGAGAGCACCTAGCACATTCAGGAAGAACCCTTGAGTAGGTCGCCCCTGAGCTGATCCTCAAAGGCATCTAGGGGTTCCAATAAATCAGTCAATTGGCAAACATTTATTAAGTACCAACCACATTCCAGGCACTGGGAATACAAGGACAAAAGGCGAGCTAGTCCCTTCTCTCAAGGATCTTACATTCTAAGGTACACTGTGGACCCCAAAGCCAACTTCTCATATTCAGATTGGATAACCTGGCTTCATGGAAGAGAGCATCCAGGGCTCTCCTGACTCCCCACCTGTCTCCTCTCTCCATCAGCCTCCTGAACAACTACATGATTTGGAACCTGGTGAAAAAAACGAGTTCTTTCCTGGATCAGCGTTTCCAGGATGCCGAGGAGAAATTCATGGAAGTGATGTACGGAACCAAGAAGGTGAGAAGCAGGGAAGGCTCTCGTGTGAGAAGGAAGTATTCTGGGCTCAGCGCACACGTCGCTGGCCACTGACCCAGCAGCGGTCATCCTGAGGCTAATGATGGAGGAAAGGACACAGGGCTTCTGGCCAGGAGATTTGGGGCCAGATCTTAGCTCAGCCGCTTACTGTAGGAGCCTCCGTTTCCTCTTTCAGGCCAATCCAATAAGCTCAGTACCCTTTTCTATACAAAACAAGGGTCGGCCTTCTTTGGGGATGGAGTCAGGAATGCCTGAGGTCGAGTCCTGTCTCTGAGACATGTTGGCCACCCAGGAAATGAGAACCAGGCCTTAGTCTGGCTAGGTGTCACAGTGGTTAGAGCGCTAGACCTAGTCAGGGAGATTCAAGTTCAAATCTGCCCTCGGACAATTGCTAGTTGTTTGACTCTGTACGAGACATTCATCTTATCTGCCTCCATCCATTTCCTTATCTGTAAAATGGGCATCATAATAGGACTTCCATCACTATGCCTCCATNATAATAGGACTTCCATCACTATGCCTCCATTTCCTCGTCTGTAAAATGGGCATCATACTAGCACTTCCCTCCCCAGGGTTGTTGTGAGGATACAATGAGATAATGTTTATCAAGTGCTTTATAGCTAGGTAGCACAGAGGATAGAGTGTCCGACCTCTGGCCTCGGACACTTCCTAGCTGTGTGACCCTGGGCAGGCCACTTAACCTTAGTTGCTTAGCCCTTACCACTCTTCTGCCTTAATATTGATATTAAAGGGACAGCTGGGTAGCTCAGTGGATTGAGAGCCAGGCCTAGAGATGGGAGGTCCTGGGTTCAAATCTGGCCTCAGATACTTCCTAGTGGTGTGACCCTGGGCAAGTCACTTCACCCCCATTGCCTAGTCCTTACTACTCTTCTGCCTTAGAACAGACACAGTATCCATTATAAAACATGAGGTAAAGGTTTAAAAAAAAAGTAACCTCTCCTTCTCTCCTCATGTCCTTCTTGGTACTTTGCCTTGGAACGGATACACAGTATTCATTCTAAGATGAAAGGAAAGGGTTTAAAAAAAAAAAAAGAATTGGTATGAAGGCAGAAGGTAATGGTTTTAAAATTAAATTAAATTAAAATTAAATCCTTTGTAAACTTTTCAGCAATTTATAAATGCTAGGTATAATTATTTTTACAAACATTTATCTCTCCTTCTTTCTCTTCTCCTATTCCCCTGCCCAATTAAACAATCTTTAAAAAAAAAGAGAAAGAAAATCTTCATAACAAATATGCATAATCTAGAAAAAGCTAATCTCCATACTGGTCATGTCCAAAAATATCTTTCTCCTCCTGCATGCCAAGTTCATCCGTTCTCTGGCAGGAGGTAGGTGGGCATGTTTCATCTTCAGTGCTCAGAATTCAGGGCTTATTTCTCAGCCCTCTCAAGTCTTTCAAAGTTGTTTTTCTCTATAAAGTTGTCATCGCTTAAATTGTTCTCCTAGTTCTGCTCGCTTCCCTCTGTATCAGTTCATGGAGATCTTCCCAGTTTTCTCTGAAACTTCCTGTATCCTCGTTTGTTATGGTGCAACAATATCACCTTACATCCATACACCACAGTTTGTTTAATTCTTCCCCAAACAGGAGCATCCCCTTGTTGTCCAGGTCTGGCTCCTGCAGAATCGCTGCTCTAAGTACTTTGGGACACAGCAGGCCCCCTTCTCTTTGTTCCAGCCCTTTGGGCCAAAGGCCTCGTAGCATCCTCAGTGGGTCAAAGGGTACCACACTTCAGTGACTTTGGGGGCAGAGTCCTCGATGTCGAGCACCACATTCTCCATGAAACCTTGCCTGATCTTCCCAACTGCAAGTGCCCTCCCTCCCAGACTGCCTTGGATTTGATTACTGTGTCTAAATTTGGATCCATTGCCGCCATATTTATTCTGAATATTCTTATGCCTATATTTGCTGTCTCCACATCAGAATGGAATCTCCTTGAGACGAGGGATTGCATCATTCTTTATTCTTGTAATCCATCGTGCAACAGAGCGCCCAGGACATAATGGTTGCTTAATAGGTGTGCGTGGAATTATCAGATTATTGTGGTCTGTTGAATAGAGCACAGAACTGAAAGTTGGGAGTTACAGTTGTTCTTTGATTATGCCCGACTCTTCATGACCCTTTTTGGAATTGTTTTGGCAGATACTGGAGAGGTTTGCCATTTTCTTCTACAGCTCATTTGACAGATGAGGAAACTGAGGCAAACAGGGTGAAGTGACTTACTCAGAATCATACCACTAGTAAGTGTCTGAGGCCGGATTTGAACTCAGGTCTTCCTGACTCCACCGCTGGCCCTCTATTCCTCTGTTCTACCTAGCTGCCCTTGGAGTCAGGAGATTCCCGATATAAATCCCACATCAGATGATTACTAACTGTACGATCATGGGCAAGCCACTTAAACCTCTCAGAGACACAATCTTCTCATCTGTAAAATGGGAATAAGAACACTTGCAGTTAGGGACCTGTGGACGGTTTTG